>NC_134687.1:535601959-535834459 GCF_050947455.1 Rhinoderma darwinii | reverse complement strand
TATACATTTCTAGGAGGAATAATAGAGGAACAACACAACATGGAGATCTAAAAAAAAGGTGCTCAGAATTGTTTTTTTCACGGGGATCACAATTATTTACTTAAACAGACATGTCAGTAGAGGTGACAGGTCCTCTGTAAAGGGGTTTTCCAAGATTATATTTCATTTACAGAAACATAGGTAAAATAAATAGAAATATTTATAATAGATATTCATATGTCATGTTTTGCATATCTGCTCCTGCTGGCCGATGTCCCCAAGTTCCATTAGGAGTAAACATCAGCTGCAGAATGACATATATGCTACATGGCAGGGAAGATGCAATTACTCGACAAATTCATGTGACTGCATGGTTGTGTCGTTTGTAAGCACTGACTAACAGGAGCAAAATCACAATATTTCAGTAAAAAAATCTCCCTAGTATAATAATTTTTTAATACAATGCATTCGGAAAGTCTTCAGACCCTTTACATTTTTTCACATTTTGTTATGTTACGACGTTGTGCTAAAATAAAACTCTAGTTTTTCCCCATCATTCAGCACTCAATACCCCATAATGACAAAGGGAAAACAGAATGTTAGTAATCTTTGATCATTTAATGAAAAAGTAAAACTAAAATATTGCATTGACATAAGTATTCCGACCCTTTACTCAATACTTAGTTGAAGCACCTTTGGCAGTGATAACGACCTCCAGTCTTCTTAGGTATGATGCCACAAGGTTTGTACACCTGGATTTGGGGATTTTCTGCCATTCTTCTCTGCAGATCCTCTCAAGCTCTGTCAGGTAGGATGAGGACCATCGGTGGACAGCCAGTTTCAGGTCTCTCCAGGGATGTTCGATTGGGGTTCAAGTCAGGGCTCCGGCTGGGTCACTCAAGGACATTCACAGAGTTGTCCCTAAGCCACTCCTGTGTTGTCTTGGCTGTGTGCTTAGGGTCATTGTCTTGTTGGAAGGTGAACCTTGGGCCCAGTCTGTGGTCCAGAGCACTGTGAATCAGGTTTTCATTAAGAATATCTCTGTACTTTGTACCATTCATCTTTACCTCAACCCTGACCCAGTCGCTGAAAAACACCCACACAGCATGATGCTGCCACCACCATGCTTCACTGTAGGGATGGTATTTGGCAGGTTATAAGCAGTACCTGGTTTCGTCCAGACATTACACTCAGAATTGTGGTCAAAAAGTTCAATCTTGGTTTCATCAGACCACAGAATCTTGTTTCTCACAGTCTGAGAGTCCTTTAGGTGCTTTTTTTTGCAAACTCCAGATGGGCTTTCATGTGACTTTTACTGAGGAGAGGCTTCTTTCTGGCCACTCTGTCGTAAAGCACAGATTGCTGGAGTGCTGCAGTGATTGTTCTTTGGAGCTCAGCCAGAATACTCATTGGGTTCTGGTTCACCTCTCTTACCAAGGCCCTTCTCCCCCGATTACTTAGTTTGGTGGGGCGGCCGACTCTAGGAAGACTACTGGTTGTTCCAAACTTCTTCAGTTTAAAAATTATGGAGGCCAATGTGCTAAAAGGGAACTTTCAGTGCAGCATAATTTTTTTGTACCCTTCTCCAGATCTCTGCCTCCACACAATCCTATCTCTGAGCTCTACAGGCAGTTCTTTCCTCCTGATGGATTGGTTTTTGCTATGATATGCATTGTCAGCTGTGAGACCTTATATAGACAGGGGTTTGTCTTTCCAAATCATGTCCAATCAAATTAATTTACCACAGGTGGACTCCAATCAAGGTGTAGAATAATTTCAAAGATGATCTAGAGAAATGGGCGGCCCAGAGCTAAATTTGAAGTGTCATAGCAAATGGCTTGAATACTTATGTCCATTCAAAATTTGAAATGAAATTTTTTTTTAAATACATTAAAATGTCTAAAATTCTGTCATTATGGGTTATTGAGTGCAGAATGATGGGGAAAAACGTGATATTTTTTATTTATTTTAGCACAAGGCCTTAACATAACAAAATGTGAAAAGAGTGAAAGGGTCTTAAGACTTTCTGAATGTACTGTAGACATGTTTTCTAGTCAGTAAGTCTAAAGAAAGCCAAAAGTACATCTAATTTAACCTATTACTATGCAAAGATGATACGTGTAAACACCGACTACAGCCTGTGGACAGCAGCAGAATTGCCAGAGGGATATATGGATATTTCATTATTTGACCGTATATTTTTTTTATATTTCTGCACACAAAATCTTTTATATCATAAAAACCCTTTCCTATGAACACAGTGGATACCCCTTGTTATATTTACAGTCCTGGGTATAAACAGATTATTACACATACCTCTGTACGGACCTTTGACTGATTTATACATAGTAATTAGGATGCCCCTAACCTCACTTTTCAAAAATTTAAACAACCCCAGTTTTTCCAACATTTCTTTGTACACTAATTCACCCATTTCCACCTCTGGAAACCTCTCCAAATCTGATATGACTGTTTTGCACATGAAGGTAAAACTATGTTTTCATCAGGTGCATCTAAGCACCTTTTGATGCATCCCATGAACTTATTTGACTTGGCAGCAGCTGCCTGGCACTGGTTTTTATCATTCAGATTATTACCTAGAAATATCCCCAGGTTTTTTCCATTTCAGATTTACTCAATGTTATATTGTAACATTTCATATGCAATCATGAAATCTGTATATGCTTAAATTTACATACACTTATGAGACCAATATTCCAAACTGTTCAAAATCCTCTTTGAGGTAACACTATTCTGTTTTGTATGTTAATTTTCCTATACAGTTTAGTATATAGCAATAAACAAAAAACAGATCTAATTCCCCAGTTCACACTATAAAGTTTAGCATGGTCTACACATAGGCAAATGTTGCTCTTTAGAGTCTAGACCATTTCCAATGTCATTTATAAATATAGTAAAGGAACATTGAACTGTAGTCCAAATACTGACCCCTGAGAAACTCTATTTGAAACCTTCACCCAATGTATTTGGTGGAATTTATAAAAACTGAAGCAAAGGGAAAATGTAGGAGTTGCTTATAGCAACGAATCAGATCCAACCAATGAGAGTTGAAATCTAATGGTTGCTGGTTGTCAAGAACAATTCCTTGACTTTTTTCTTTTGCTAATCTGTCTAGAACAGTATTACTTTGCCTCCCAGTACTACAATACCAGGAAGGAGCTATGATACTTAGGGCCTGTTCGCATCAGCGTTTGGGCTCTGTTCATTGGTTCCATTTAAACTTTCCATCAGAGGAACCAATGAATGGAAAGCCAAATGGAAACTATCACTTCCGTTTGCATTACCATTGATTTCAATCGTAATGCTTTCATTTCAGTTTGTTTCCGTTAGTTTCCGTTCTGTAAAGTTTCCGTTTTTTTGCACAGAAACAATAGTGCTGTCAACTGCACTATTGTTTCCGTGCATAAAACAGAAAATTTTACAGAACAGAAACAAACTGAAACATACTGAAACGGAAGCATTACCATTAAAATCAATGGTAATGCAAACAGAAGCTGTAGTTACTGTTCAGCTTTCCGTTCATCGATTCCTCTGACGGAAAGGTTGAACGGAACCCGAACACTGTTGTGAACAGGCCGTCACTTATGCCTCTAAAAGGTAGGTGCTTCACAAATATTTTTTTCCTGAAATAGTACCAGTACAGATGACGGATACTGGTTGTGGTTTTCAAAATATATTTTAATATAAATGCCCATTCCTTGTCCATTGAAAACATTGAGAATAATGCAATCCCAGAAATATTCTCACTAATATCACTTTTGAGATCAGTAAGAGCTTATATATTTATGGACGAAATATTGGATAACTAATCTATTGTGCTCATAAAATAACATCCCCCACGTACTCCTGTCCTTAGTCCATATGATGTGGTTACTGTACACAAAACGGTGCTTCAGATAATACAACATTTAAAAATGGGTTATACCATAGTTTGTATAAATATACTAAAATTATGATGCTCTTCTCAAAAATGTATCAAATTAGAAATACAATTTAGAGGTATACAATCCCTAGTAAACAACATTGACCAGATGTGATATACAGGTTTATAATCTCTGCACTATGCTTTACTTACAAAACGCAATATTAATTTAAAAAGTCTGAAACACCAAAATTACTAAAATGAAAAAGGTTACACAAGCTGAACATTATTCTCTCTCTTTGAAGCACAAGTCATGTATAATCATTATGATGCTGACAGCAGACTGAAGTGAATGACATTTTACTTTTGTCTGATATGTATACAAAGCACCTGACGCCAGCAAAAAAATCATGTATATTATTAAGTAGATCCATTGTATTACTTATTGGTATAATTACATTTCATATGCACATGAAGTCCAGGTCAGATTAAGTCTATAAAATAAAGTGGAATTTCAGAAGCAAAGATTCAATTTTTTTGTAATGGGAGTCTGAGTCTATGGCAAATTTCAAGCCTTTCATATATTTGTTATTGGTCTTTCAATTGAAGCAAATAACATATCAGTACTTTGATATTCCAGAATCAGCATTTCACACAGCTACAGAATATTTATATATTCTCTATATCAGGGAATGGAGTATAAAGACACAAATTTCACTGTATTTATACACATCAATGTTTTTCTACCTACATAAAAGCAAAAAAAAAAAGTTATATATACACATTTACTCATTCATTTCTACTGGTAAACGGACATAGAAATTGTGTGTTCATCATTTCACTATGATAGACAGGAAGTTTCCCTTTCACTAGCGGCAAAAAGAGATCTTGAAAGGCATGAGATTTATTTTTTTTGGTAGCAAATTACACAACTTTTACATTATACAATCAATAACCTTTACTTTAAAAAAGAAAAAAATGAACTGAGAATTACGGAGAGTATATAAAATACAGATAGTAGTACTCAATCAGATGGCAAGGCTGGTGGTTAGGAGGAGGACATGGTCTTATCCTATTACTTTCCAATATTTTACCATAAATAGAAGCAAAGGAAGAATTAGCAGATTTTGGAGGAAGCATTACCTAGAATCCCCTCACCTACCACCACAATTTAGCTTCTTCCCTGTTCTGATTAAAATGTATTAATTAAAGGGCTTGTCCGGTATGAACAACCCCTCTACTATTACAGCTGGTTTTTAGCAGCCATATCCCCAGGAATGATAATTTGATGCTGCACAAGTTTTACACTGCGCCTATTGAAATCAATAGGTCCTCCAGAGTAAGCAATGCTCTTTATTGGTCCTGCATTTAGGCTAATAAAGGTGGGGTCACACCTCCATGATGTCCACATTCCCTAACAGGACATATGTACAGAAGTTGTCCTGATTTGACAACTTCTTTCACATCTCAGTTCAAAAAAATGTTATTCCAATTCCTGTAATATTAAAGATGCACAAAAAAACAAGCAACAGCTTTATGGTGATCTTAAAGAGTAGCTATGATTTAGATCAGTGTTCACTACCAATGGCTAAGGAGCCATCTCCGGCTCTTGCCCCCCACGTGGCTTTCCAGCTGTTGGCAGCTGCCAATACTATTGTGCACTAGTGTCATCAGAGGTGTCATAACATTACTGAAAATTGGTCAAAAGATAACACCAGGCTAAGAGACATACCATCTGATCATATCATGGAGTTTCTCTCTATTAATACCCAGTGTGGCTCAGCAATACTTGTCAAGTTTGAAAGTGGCTCAAAAGATATAAAAGTTTGGGGATTTGTGATTTAAACTGCTAAAACAGAATTGGATATAGTATTTAGCAATATTTTCTTTATAAATTGCTATTAGAGCTCTGAGCTCTGTTTCTCAATGTGAAGTAATGAAAATCCTGCTTGATCTGCGCAGCAACAACAAAATGTTCTAAAACAAAAATTTTGTATGCCGATGAAGTCTACGGTATCTGAATCTCTAAAAGAACTCTGATGCATCATAAAAATAAGTTAAAACAATGAATTATTAACATTGTAACATATAAATATTCTAGATTGGAAAGTCCAGCACAAAAGATTTAAAAGCATAAAGCTTTATTTCATTCTTTTAAGACCATGTCAGCAATTCATCCAGCTTACGCATTTCTAGCCGTTCTAGCTTTTACTCTTAGCTCAACTATGAATAAAAACTAGTATGGTTTGAAACGTGTTTGCTGAAGGTACTGTATTGCCAAAATGATTTTAAAAGGAAGAAATAAAGCTCCATGTTTTTAATTCTTTGGTGCTCTGGACTTTCCAATCACCATTCATGAGTTTATACACTATCATCATATCCCGAGATGCTGACTTAATTGGGAATTCTACTGAAGTGTTCCTGGTTATTCTATAGTTTATTTACAAATATTCTAGCAAATACGTCACTAAATTTATGTGAGTATTTATGTCGAAAGCCATTTTCAAATGATTAGATTTAGGTGTGTTTATCATAAAAACATACATAAATTATAATATGTGTCTTTATAGCAATTTTTAATAACTGTTAAAAAAAATTGCAGCCCGTACATAAAGGCATAACTATTTAAAGATCATGTAATAAGAGCATTATTGAAGATTTAATTTAAAATTTCCAATGCGAGGAGCAAAAGATAAAATTCAGTAGCTGTAAATGACGTGATGTGTTATGCAACACTTAGTGAAAAACTTCCCTTATGCATCTGTTTAAATGGAATTAATAAAAAAAAGTAATTTATAGAATATTCTGTTACAAATATAGTTTTTCCCATAACCAGATGGAGAATGATCAAGTTGCAATACATACAAATTTCTGGCACAAAGTACATGCAGATTGAAATATTCACAGCAAAGTGATTCGCTCTAAGGGGAGAAATTACATGCTGTAGGAAAAACCTTGGCCACCGAATGACCACCGATAGCTGTATGGAGTGATTCTATGTTCGACATATGGAGAGGCATATGCTAGCTCATTCTCATAACTAACAGCTCTGTGTGAGCAAGACGAGCCTCATAAATGGAAGAAGAAAAATCTCATGAAACAGAACAGGGCCATAATTTTTAACTAAAGCGAATATTAACCAGAGAAAGAAAAAGCATTTACATTTTCCCAAGAATTTTACAACAGATGTAAGAAGAAATTTGCAATAAAGCAAATTAGGGTAAAGTGAAAAGGCTTTGGATAGGAACACTACAATGAAAATATTTTAATAGAGCTAAATTAAGGCGGGATTCACACGACCGGGTCGGGTCCGAGCCCGAGTGCCGGCCGGTAAAATCGGCCATTCTGCCCGGCCGGTTTGCATAAAGTTATGCATCCGTGCCGGGCCGGGCAGATCCGGACAGTGACATCAGCGGCAGCTCCTGAAGGGGAATCCCCATGTGTTCGGGGATTCCGCTTCAGGAGTTTCCCCTGATGTCACTGCCCAGATATGGACAGAGACATCAAGCGCTCTGTCCAGGAGCGGAATCCCCGAACACACGGGGATTCCGCTCCTTCAAGGAGCTAAAGTGCGGCTAGCACATAGCAGAGCGGGGAGATACCTCCCCGCTCTGCTATAGTGGCGTCGCTGCAGTAGTAGCAGCCGCAGCAGCTGCTGCTACTAGCGGCGCCATCGAAGGTGTCGCCGAGCCAGGGTGCTTTTAACAAGCAGGGGAAGGGAGCCAGCGCAGCGCTCCCTCCACCTGCTGTACACCCCGGCCCTGCAACACAGTGTGCAGCGATGCCATTCGTCAGAATGGCATCAACTCCTCCTCCTCACATGCACTCTGCGCTGTGAGGAGGAGGAGATAGAGCGCAAGCGCCGGGAAACCCGGCCATCACTCGGGACACATTCCGGTGATGGCCGTGTAATACCCGGCCCCATAGACTTCTATGGGAGCCGGGCGGCCGGGTGCCCGGGCAAAGATAGAGCATGTCCTATTTTTTGACGGCCGGATTTTCCGGCCGTCAAAAAATCGGTCGTGTGAATAGCCCCATTAGGGGTCTATCATTCCTAATGCAGCCGGGTGCCGGCCGATTTATGAACGGCCGGCACCCGGACGGGAAACCCTGCCGTGTGAATGAGGCCTTATTGTTGTTTTTTTTTATATACAACTATTACTGTAAGATTAAACACGGGCGTCAAATGTCCCTAATCTCCTATAAACAGTACAGACATGTTGCAGCACTGGATCACAAATGCTATATTTAGATAATGCATTACAGGTTTAGTCGCGTAAACACAAGAATAATCCAACATGGATCACGTATCACTGTTTTTCATTACATGTCCTTTGTCATATATGTCAGCTAAAATAATAGGACATTACTGTATGCAGCAATAACGCTTGTATAAATGAATGCTAATGATGACAATATTGGATAGACTTTATTAAAGTGGTTGTGCCACGATAGACATTTACAACCCATCCACAGGGTAGGTGAGAAATGTCTGATCACTGAGACCCACACTGATTACTAGAATGGGGTCCAAAGCCCCCCATTCCCCCTGACCGCACGACTGCAGTGAGAAAAACTTTGAATGGAGTGGTGCTCGAGCATACGCAAAGCCGCTCATTCAAAGTCCATGGGACTGACAGAGACAGCAGAGTACAGTGTTCAACGGTTTCCGTCGGTCCCTTAGACATTGAGTAGAGTGTCCGGGCGCATCAACGACCCATCTACAGTAATCTAGAACTCATAACTCGTAATATATTTACACCCAAGAAAGTCATCACTATGATAAGGTCTACTGGAAGAGAGTTCTATGGTCTCTTGCAGTAAGAAAAAACCTTCTACGTTTGTGTAGAAACTTTTCCTCTAGATGTAGAGGATGACCCCTTGCTAGAGTTACAGTCCCGGTTATAAATAGATCATGATATATATATATATATATATCTCTATATACTTACAAAAAAATCAAGGCAGCACTTCCATACCTGCAATGTGGTGAATAAAAGCCCCCCAGTAAAAAGCCTTGACCATAATCCACACGGTCCTTTAGATATACCAACAACGAAATGATCGCAGCACCCAAATGGTGGTTGCAAAAAAGAATGCGGTTTATTGACCCATGTCAAATGCTACGTTTCAGTCCTCTCCACAGGACCTTTCTCAAGCTTGACCACATTCTTTTTTGCAACTACCTTTTCAGTGCTGCGATCATTTCGTTGTTGGTATATTATTATTAAGTCACCACCTCAGTCGTATTTTTCTAAGCTAAATAACCCTAATTTTTAAAATCTTTCTGGGTACTGTCGACCACCCATTCCCTTTATTACTTTAGTTGCCCGCCTTTGAACTTGCTCAGACTTTATTATGCCTTTCTGGTGCACTGGTGCCCAAAACTGTACACAATATTTAGTGTGTGGTCTGACTAGAGATTTTTAATGTGGTAAACTATGTTCTCATGTAAGTGCATCTCTGCCCTTTTTTAAGCACCCCATTGTCTTATTTGTCGTGGCGGCATCAGCCAGAAACTGCTATTCAGACTAAAGGGCCACACTACACAACCATACTGTTGTTATAGGGGTGTACCAGACAACACAGCTACTCTGCTGGTATAGAGGATGGGCCACACCTCGCAACCAGACTGCTGTGCAGCAACTAATATTCATTTAAAGGAGTCTTCCCAGCTTTATATATACTTATATCTTGTATAATGAAAGTTATGCAAGTTCCTATTATACTTTGTGTTTCAATTCCCAATTACTCAAAACATCTGCTTGCTGTCAATCAAAACATTCTTGTTTACATTTAAAGGCTGAAAGCCTGTCAAGATCATGGCTACCTGACACAGGTGCAGGACTCATTAAGTGTGTAGTTGAGCATACTCTTGTAACAAGCCCTGCACCTCTGTGAGTAGCAAATGGTCAGGACATGTTATTTTATTGTTTCTGGATATAAATAAGAACGTTTCCCTTTATTAAAGGGGTTGTCAAAAGATTAAATGTTATCCCCTAACTACAGGATAGGTGATAACATGCTGATCGGTGGGGGTCCGACCGATGGGACCCCCACCCATCATGGGAATTGGGGGTCCTGTTCCTCCAAATAAATGGAGCGGCTGGTCACGCATGCGCACTCTCACTATTTTCTGTCTATGGGACTGCCGTAGATAGCAGAGTACAGCGCACGGCTATCTCCGGCAGTGCCATAAAGAATGAATGGAGCAGCAGGGCATATGCGTGACCTGCTGCTCCATTCATTCAGGGAAACGGGACCTACATTCTCGTTATCGGTGGGGGTACCAGCGGTCGGACCCTCACCGATCAGCATGTTATCACTTATCCTGTGGTTAGGAGATCATTTTTAATCTTGGCACAACCCCTTTAAGAACAAGAAGAGATATTGGAAATAGTGAGAAACTAAAACAAAAGTATATTAGAAAGTTGCTTAATTTTTTTTATTATACAATGAATATGCTTTATTAACAGAAAACCACTTTAAATGCTGACCAAGAGAAGACATTGCATGAGACAAATGTAGCTCAAAGGCTACCAAAGTTAGTCTAGACCTTTTTTTTGTTCTTTAAGTTTTACCAGTGATTTGTAAACTTTCAATTCAAATAGTAACTTTTATTTTAAAACAGGTCCTCCCCTGGACGAAGCTTTGGGCGAAATGTACGTTGGGGCCAGGTGGAAGGCTGTGTACGTTATACATTTGTGTTTTAGGATGTTGCAACATTATTCCTATTCTGATAGACGTTTGTACTAAGCTATGCATGCATTATGTAGCTGTTTACTCAGTATCAGCAGGGATTGTGACCTTATGTATACTTGGGAAAAAGCTATCCGTTCCCAAATACATGTATATATGTTGTCATTATTCTGTATATCATCTCGGCTCTACCACCTTCCATTAGGGTCAGTTCCCACTGCGTCGAAAAACGCACCATAAATGGCCGAAAATGCCTCCCATTGATTTCAATGGGAGGCGGAGAAGTTTTTTTCCTGCGAGTGGAAAAACCGCCTCGCAGGAAGTAGAAGCAACATGCCCGATCTTCGGGCGTTTACGTCTCTGACCTCCCATTGCATGAATGGGAGGCAGAGAAAGCGTATTTTGCTGCGTTTTTGCCCATCGGCGCTCGAAGTGCAAAGTGAGGAGGAGATTTTTTGCAGGCCCCTTGTAGATGGCATCCCCACCTCTGTAGATGGCACCCCCAGCCCCTTCCTGTACATAGCGCCACTGCAGCTCCCTGAAGGAGCGGAATTCCCCTGTGGCCAGCGTTGCCGGTGGGGTAGCTGGTGATTCGGCTCCAGGAGAAGCCCCTGACGTCACTGTCCATAAATGGACAGAGACGTCAGGGGCTTCTCCTGGAGTGGAATACCCTGTCACAACGTCGGCAACGCTGTGGACGGGGATACCGCTTCAGGAGTTGCCCATGATGTCACTGTCCATACATGGACAGAGAAATCAAGCGCTCCACCCAGGAGCGGAATTCCCGGCCACAGGGGGATTCCGCTCCTTCAGGGAGCTACAGTGGCACTATCTACAGGAAGGGTGGGTGCTATCTACAAGGGGGCTGTGTGGCACTACCTACAAGGGGGTGTGTGGCACATCCTACCAGGCGGCAGTGTGGCACTACCTACAAGCGGGCTGTGTGGCACTACCTACAGGGGGGTGGCACTACCTACAAGGGGGCTGTGTGGCACTACCTACAATGGGGCTGTGGCACTACCTACAATGGGGGCAGTGTGGCACTAGTTACATGGGGGCAGTGTGGCACTACCTACAGGGGGCTGTGTGGCACTACCTACAGGGGGCTGTGTGGCACTACCTACAGGGGGCTGTGTGACACTACCTACAGGGGGCTGTGTGACACTACCTACAGGGGGCTGTGTGGCACTACCTACAAGGGGCTGTGTGGCACTATCTACAGGGTTATCTGTGAGTAGCGGGCTGATGGTCATTTTAGTGAGAGTGGCGGGCGGATTGTCATTTTACTGTGAGTGGGGGGCTGATGGTCATTTTACTGTGAGTGGTGGGCTGATGGTCTTCAAGTGGTTTCCACCTCTGACCTCCAATTGAAATTAATAGGAGGCGGAAAATATCAGCGGTGCTCATTTGGAGTGCTTTTTTGCCTTCGTCTTTTGCATTCGCTTCAACGGCTTAAAAAAAACGCAAAAAAAACCCCATCAAATAACGCTGTCAATTCAAAAGATTATTTCTGTGCTACGAAAAAACGCTGTGTGAACATACCCTAAGAGTGTAGTGCTTGTTTTTAGTGGTTTTCTGTCTTTCTCTAAACAATTTTTGGTAGGGGTGCCCTGAGGAAAAAAATTTTTCCCAGGGGTGCCTCGAGTCCGAAAAGGTTGGGAAACTCTGGGTTAATAGAAAAGGACCTGCAGCCTTCTACTAAAAGCCGTGCACTGATGGTTTCCGTGGGCTTATACCGTATTGCCTGTACAGAGCACTCAGAGGAGAGTAGATGGGAGCCAAAAGGAAATAGAACTTAGCCGAAGGCTGCAGCCCCTATATTATAGTGTTTACTAGGGGTCTTAGCGCCTAGATCCCACAGATTACCATATCTGACATGACAGCTTCCCTTTAAGTATATACAGTGTGATAAGTTGGCTATAGAAGAAAAAGAGCTGGTTTTATCCAAATGTGTGTTTGGTTTCTTTAGATTTGTTAAAATTGGTTACTCATATGAAAGCTTTTTTCTGTAAAATATATCTTTAATACATTCATATGTGAATAATCATGCATTCAGCATCGCAGCCCAAATCTCTGAAACTATAATAAGATAAAAATGTATGATATTAGAAGATAAAATAAATTATCTTGAAGCATGAAAAAAACTGAAGATAAAACAGTGCATGATATTTGAAATACACATCAAAGTAAGTAGTAATAAAACAAAAGATACTTACTTAGACAAAGAAAGGAATAGGTTTGGATTAATAAAAGTAAGCCAGAATAAATAGTCTTCTGATGCTGGTTCTGAAGAATGTGAATAAAACTCAGCCAAACTCTTCTTGATCGTCCTAGGATGACATTACTTGCAATGAGAAATTAAGACAATACTTATTAAAGTGGAAATGCTCATTTAAACAGTGGCAGCTATTTTATAAACTTTCAAGAATATTAATTCTGAACAGTGTTAGGCCTCGTTCACATCTGCATTGGAGGCGCTGTTAGGGGCGTTCGTCACAGATCCGGCTGAAAATACCAGAAACAATAGGCAACATGCTGCGCTATTGTTTCTGCTAAAACGACAGACACCCCGACGGTACCCATTGAAGTCAATAGGTTCCATCACCCACTGGTGGTGACTGTAGTACAACGTAATCAGTGCTTCCGGGATTTCCGTTGTTCTGCTCCTCTGATGGAGCCGAACAATAGAAACAACTACGCAGGTGTGAGCGAAGCCAAACATAGTCTTCCCGGCAATATCATCCAAGCCAATATTTAGTCAGGCAACTTTCCAGTGATGTCTGAAACTACAGTGTACTGTGTGGGGACAAACTAGCTCATTCATCCCCATACAATTTTAATTGTCAGCAGCACATCCCCGATGTACACTGGGAGAGGTACTGTCGACAACGATGATTTTTAGAGGCGCATATAAGATGCGATCAGCCGACAAATGAGAGCTTGCTAGTTTGTCAGCTGATCACTGGGCCCTTTTACGAGCGTTCCGTTTCCCGATCATTGGCTCATGTTAAAGGGTCTTTACTAATACACTTAATATAACATTATTTATGTAACAGAAGAAATATTTGAAAATAAAACTGAATCCAATACCAACCCTTCTCTTTTATTATCTAAATATGTAGTTAGTACACATAACACTCCTAAACTAAGGCTATGTTCACATCTCCGTCACAGGTCCGGTCAAATGTTTGTTTTGTTAATTAGCTTTAAACTTTCTAAATAATCCTTCTTAAAACATTCCTAACATTTTGTGGTGTAGAATCGTTGTAATATCTGAATATAACTGACTGTGCTGCGGATTCAAACATAAATCCGACAGTACACTGCTCCTGTCTGTGTCCCTCTCTCTCCTATCCCGCTCCCTTCTCTCAGTGTTAGAAATAGTAGCAGTGAGGTGGAGGAGGTTGTACAAAGCAGATCAGAGTGTGGAGAGGGAGGAAAGCATCCAAGTCTTAATAAAAGGCAGATCACACAGGCTGTCCAGATCAGAGTGACGGCAGACTTTGAAGGGGGAGGGGGGTATCACACACTCCTCAGAATCAGTGTCTGTCAGCACAAGGGAGAATAGATCACTCATAAGTTGTAGATTAAGAAAGGAGTGCAGGAAAGAGCTGTGGTAGTACATGAGATCAAGTGAAGGCAGCAGCATCCTGGACTTACAGAACTCACATCCAACATACATTACTGGGTGGGACAGGCCCACATGAGAAAAGTCTGAAACTAGGAGCAGGTTGAAAACGGTATATCAGGGGTCTGAAATGCATGAAGTAATGGATATTGCAGCCTGAAACTTAGTGCAAATTGTTAACTCAAGGTCAATAGTAACATAAGTAAAAATAGTTGTTTCCTTGTCAAAGTTGTCCAAAGCCGATAATCTTTTTTCCTTTGATCCTATTTTTGTTTTATATTGCAATTAATACTGATAATTATTTTAAATAATTATTCTATTTGTGTCCCAGGAGATCAGCCAGTTCACCCTCCTTCTCCACACAATCCTATGTCTGGCTTTAAGACAACTGGCTGCAGCAGGAGCCCCCCCCCCCCTCTACCCTATTTACGGACATACAGATTAAATCATGTCCCCCCCTTTGCTAAACCCAGCACTCTCAGCCATTTACCAGCCGAAAGTAGAACAGATTAGTAGGAAATTAACACCTGTGTGACATGTCACCCTTAGGTAGCTTGCTTGGGTAGAAGGAACAGTGGAGATTGAGGAATGTTGTTATATTTCTAAAAAGCACAGTGAGTTTGCAAGCCGTTTGAGGCTTTCCACTCACAAGCAAATACTTACTGCTTCAAGTTTTTCAGCGGTGCGGATAATACAATCATTGTTGTAAGTAGACTGTTACAGTGATTGTGTATCTTAAAGACTGTGCAGCTAGGATTATGTGTTGCTGTTGTTGCAAGTTCTTGAACACTGGTACATACTGACCACAGAAAGTTTGCTACACAAGAAAGGACAGCCAGAACATCGATTCTGTAATGAGAATAAAACAAAATTATTTTTTCTTTACTACTACAAAAATAATTCTTATGACCTTTTTTAAAACAACACATTTTTACATAATTTTAGGATCTTAAAGTAATCATCATTGGTTGGCTTAAGTTCTGGTTTTATGAATTCTATTTTTGTTTTTCAAAAGATACAGAAGTGTTTAATTTCCCAAAAATCACTCTAACTGGGTACTCCCAAAACACGCACAAGGCATATAAATTGTCAATGCCTTAGGCCCCATGCACACGAACGTAAAAACGCCCGTAATTACGGGCCGTAATTATGGCACGTTTTTACGGGCCCATGGACTTCTATTGGCCACGGGTACCTCACCGTATGCTTACGGGAAGGTGCCCGTGCCATTGAAAAATATAGAACATGTCCTATTTTAGGCCGTAATTACAGCACGGGCAGGCCCATAGAAGTCTATGGGGCTCCCGTAATTATGGGTGACTATGTGTGTTCACCTGTAATTACGGGTGCGTTGCTAGGCGACGCCAGTAAATAGTCACTGTCCAGGGTGCTGAAAGAGTTAAATGATCGGCAGTAACTCTTTCAGCACCCTGGACAGAAACTACCAATCACAATAAAGATCAACCTGTAAGAAAAAAAAAAAAAAAAAAAGACGTTCATACTTACCCAGAACTCCCTGCTTCTTCCTCCAGTCCGGCCTCCCGGGATGACGTTTCAGCCCATGTGACCGCTGCAGCCAATCACAGGCTGCAGCGGTCACATGGACTGCCGCGTCATACAGGGAGGTCGGGCTGGATGTCAAGAGAGGGACGTGTCACCAAGGCAACGGCCGGGTAAGTATGAATTTCTTTTACTTTTACCTCAGAAAGGGCTGCCCCTTCTCTCTATCCTGCACTGATAGAGAGAAGGGGCTGCCGATTAGTGCAGTGCAATTTTGCATCGAAAACGTACCCGTAAATACGGGTGGAATACAGGTGAAACCGGACCCGTATTTACGGGCACGGGTCCGTAAATACTGGGGCAATACGGGTCGAATACGTGTGACCAAGGACCCGTATTTACGCCCGTATTTACGGGAGGGAAAAAATACCTTCGTGTGCATGAGGCCTAATTGGAAGTGATCCAACCACTGAGAGCACCACGTCCTGAAAATGGGCGTGTAAAATAAAAACAAACACTAATGTGACATCAATACAATAAAAAAAAAAAATAAACACTACGGTCACACCATCATAATAGAGTACAGCCGAGGAATAAAGACAGACGTTTATGATATCATCAAAATGAGTGAAGCCTAGGAATAAAAACAACCACTAGTGTGACATCATCAAAATAAAATACAACCTAGGAATAAACATAAACAGAACTGTCACAAACAAAAACAACACAATCTAGAAAATGAAGACAAAACATAATGTGACATCATTATAATAGAACATAGCTTATAAATAAAGACACATGCTAATGTCAAATTGCCACAATAGGGTAGAGCCTAGAAATAAAAAAAACTACTTTTTACATCATTAAAATAAAATACAACCTAGGAATTAAGATATATACTAATGTAACATCTTTACAATAGAACACGCCCTAGGAATACAGAAAACACTATTGTGACATCAGCACAATAAAACATAGCCAAAAAATAAAGTCAAACATTATTGTGACATGATCCAATGACATAATAGAGAATAACCTAAAAATAAAGACAAAGACTATTGTGACATCAACTGTGAGGCTGGGTTCACACAACCTATTTTCAGACGTAAACGAGGCGTATTATGCCTCGTTTTACGTCTGAAAATAGGGCTGCAATACGTCGGCAAACATCTGCCCATTCATTTGAATGGGTTTGCCGACGTACTGTGCAGACAACCTGTAATTTACGCGTCGTCGTTTGACAGCTGTCAAACGACGACGCGTAAATGGACTGCCTCGGCAAAGAAGTGCAGGGCACTTCTTTGCCACGTAATTTGAGCTGTTCTTCATTGAACGCAATGAAGCACAGCTCAAGATTTACGAGCGTCTCAGACGCCTCGTAAATTACGAGGAGCATTTACGTGTGAAACGAGGCAGCTGTAAACAGTCTGTCTTTTCACACGTAAATGCCTCTCATCGTGTGAACATACCCTAAAGGATCTGCCAGGCACAGCTTCTGTGTCAACGCCCATAGGTAATCAGTCTGCACCTGCTTCTATGTCTGTGAGACTGACTCCATCTTCCACCACTCAGGATGGCAGGCTTAGGAGTGGGAGAGCCTATCACAGCCTGGCCAGACGGAGCTAGCTCCCGCCCTCTGTCTATTTATACCTGCCTTTCCTGTTCCTCCTTGCTTGTGATTCTTCTCGTTTGGTTTCCTGGCCCTGCTGCAGCTTCTGAACTATTTGACCCTGCTTCATATTGACCCTGGCTTACTGACTACTCTCCTGCTCTGCGTTTGGTACCTCGTACACTCCTGGTTTGACTCGGCTTGTTCACTACTCTCCTGCTCTGCGTTTGGTACCTCGTACACTCCTGTTTTGACTCGGCTCGTTCACCACTCTTGTTGCTCACGGTGTTGCCGTGGGCAACTGCCCCATTTCCCTTAGCTTCTGTGTACCCTTGTCTGTTTGTCTGTCGTGCACTTATTGAGCGTAGGGACCGTCGCCCAGTTGTACCCAGTCGCCTAGGGCGGGTCGTTGCAAGTAGGCAGGGACTTAGTGGCGGGTAGATTAGGGCTCATTTGTCTGTTTCCCTACCCCCATCATTACATAAATAATAAAGAATACAGACTAGAAATAAAGAGACTATTGTGAAAACAAACTAAATTAAACACAGCCTATAAATACAGCTAAACACTATTGTAACATCATCAAAATAGAACACAGCCTTGGAATAAAGACAAACACTATTATGACATCTTTAAAATGGCACACAGGTTATAAATAAACACAGAGGCCATTATGACACCATCACAGCACAGCTGTGACATAATCACAATAAAACACAGCTTCAAAATAAACTCCAATGTGATCTGACCACGGTAGACTGCACCCTACATATGAAAATATATTCTATTGTAAAAACACCAAAATAGAACGTAGAAATGTGATATCACTATAATAGAACACTGCTTACGAATAAAAGGGAAACACTATGGTCACATCATCACAGTAGAACAGTTTATAAATAAAGACACAAGCCATGGTGTCAATAACACAATGCAACACAGCCTAACAAACACTTTTTGACATTATCATAGTAGAGCATAACATAAGAATAAAAACAAAAAACAAAATAGAACATAACCTGTATATGTAAACATAGTGTACTGTGACATCATCACAATAGAACACAGCCTAACAATAAAGGCAATTACAGTTGTGACATCACTCCAAAAGAACACATCCTTTGAATTAAAACCAACACTGTTGTGACCATCCTTAAAGAGGCTCTGTCACCACATTATAAGTGCCCTATCTTTTACATAATTTGATCGACGCTGTAACGTAGATCACAGCAGTGTTTTTTATTTAGAAAATGATCAATTTTGACGGAGTTATGTCCTATTTTAGATTTATGCTAATAGACAACTGGGCGTGTTTCATTCATTTACTCATCACATAGTGATCCTGCGTTGTTCACTATGTGCAGTCACATACTCACACATTAACGTTATTGAAGTGCCTTGAGAATTAATAGACATTGCTTCCAGCCAGGATGCAATGTCTATTCACAATCTCGACACTTCGGTAACGTTTGTGTGGGAGTTAATGACAGCAAGCGCGAGATCACGCTTGCAGTCATTAACTCCCACACAAACATTACCGAAGAGTCGGGATTGTGAACAGACATCGCGTCCTGGCTGGAAGCTATGTCTATTCACTCTCAAGACACTTCAGTAACGTTAATGTGTGAGTATGTGACTGCACATAGTGAACAACGCAGGATCACTATGTGCTGAGTAAATTAATAGAGAGAAGTGTATGGCGCTGATTGGTCAGCGCCATACACTTCTCTCCACAACGCCCACTTGGTCAAAAAGTAAAAACACACCCAGTTGTCTATTAAGAAAGTCATTAGCATAAATCTAAAATAGGTTATAACTCCGTCAAAATTTATTGTTTTTTAAATAAAAAACACTGCTGTAATCCACATTACAGCGCCGATCACATTATGTAGAAGATAGGCCACTTATAATGTGGTGACAGAGCCTCTTTAAAATAGAACACAGCCTTGGAATAAAGATATACAATATTGTGACATCAGCAAAATAGAACACAGCTTAAAAATGAAGAAACCGTCTATTGGGACACCATCAAAACAGCACACAGTTTATATTTAAAGACACAGGCTATTGTAACCTCTTCACAATAGAACACAGCTTATAAAAGGACAGACCATTGTGAAATCATCACACTAGAATACAACCATGAATTGAACACAAACATTGTTTTGACCTCATCTTATAGAACACAGGCTAGGAATAAAGGAATATAAATAAATAACGGCAAACGGCCTCTGTAACACACATCTTATGGAGCACACCATAGTTCATATGGTATCTTAACCCCTTAAGGACGCAGCCTAGTTTGGGCCTTAAGGCTCAGAGCCCATTTTTCAAATCTGACATATTTCACTTTATGTGGTAATAACGTCGGAATGCTTAAACCTATCCAAGCGATTCTGAGATTGTTTTCTCGTGACACTTTGGGCTTCATGTTCGTGGTAAAATTTGGTCGATATATTCAGTCTTTATTTGTGAAAAATTGCAAAATTTAGAGAAAATTTACAAAAAATAGCATTTTTCAGAATTTAAATGCATCTGCTTGAAAAACAGACGGTTATACCACCCAAAATAGTTACTAGTTCACATTTCCCATATGTCTACTTTAGATTGGCATCGTTTTTTGAACATTATTTTATTTTTCTTGGACGTTACAAGGTTTAGAACATAAACAGCAATTTCTCATATTCTTAAGAAAATTTCAAAAGCCTTTTTTTGAAGGTGCCAGTTCAGTTCTGAAGTGGATTTGAGGGGCCTATGTATTAGAAACCCCCATAAAACACTCCATTTTAAAAACTAGACCCCTCAAAGTATTCAAAACAGCATATAGAAAGTTTTTTAACCCTTCAGGCATTTCACAGGAATTAAAGCAATGTGGAAATGAAATTTGCAAATTTCATTTTTTCTGCTGAATTTCAATTTTATTCAATTTTTTTTTTAGTAACAGAGAAGGTTTTACCAGAGAAACACTACTAAACATGTATTGTCCAGATTCTGCAGTTTTTAGAAATGTCCCACATGTGGCTCTAGTGCGCTCGTGGACTAAAACACAAGCCCTAGAAGCAAAGAAGCACCTAGTGCATTTTGAGGCCTCTTTTTTATTAGAATATATTTTAGGCAGCATGCCAGGTTTGAAGAGGCGTTGAGGTATCAAAACAATGGAAACCCACCAGAAGTGACCCCATTTTGGAAATTACACCCCTCAAGGAATTCATTTATGGTTTTTGTTATCATTTTGACCGCACAGTTTTTTCACAGCACCTATTTGAATTGGGCTGTGAAATGAAAAAAATGATATTTTTTCCAATAAAATGTCATTTTTGATCAAATTTTCTTATTTTCACAGGGAACAACATACCCCATTTTGTTGCCCAATTTGTCCTTAGTGCGGCAATACCCCATTTGTGGTGATAAACTGCCGTTTGGGCCCATGGGAGGGCTCAGAAGGAAAGGAGCGCTATGTGTTTGTTGGAGTCCAGATTTTGCTGGATTGGTTTTCGGGTGCCATGTCGCATTTGCAGAGCCCCAGAGGTATCAAAGCAATGGAAACCCACCAGAAGTGACCCCATTTTGGAAACTACACCCCTCAAGGAATTCATTTATGGTTTTTGTTATCATTTTGACCGCACAGGTTTTTCACAGCACCTATTTGAATTGGGCTGTGAAATGAAAAAAATGATATTTTTTCCAATAAGATGTCATTTTTGATCAAAATTTCTTATTTTCACAAGGAACAACATACCCCATTTTGTTGCCCAATTTGTCCTTAGTGCGGCAATACCCCATTTGTGGTGATAAACTGCTGTTTGGGCCCATGGGAGGGCTCAGAAGGAAAGGACCACCATTTGGCCTACTGGAGCTTTTCTGGTGCTAAGTCATGTATGCAGAAGCCCCTGAGGTACCAGTACAGTTGAAACCCCCGAGAAGTGACCCCATTTTAAAAACTACACCCCTTAAGACATTCATCTAGAGGTGTAGTGAGCATTTTGACCCCACAGGTACTGTGTAAAAGATAATGCGCAGCAGATGGTGCAGTGTGAGATTTGCAATTTTATATATGTATATGCCATTTCAGTGTCCAATATAGTGTGCCCAGCATGCGCCACCGGAGATATACACCCCTTAAATTGTAATGTGGGTTCTCCTGGGTACGACAATACCCTACATGTGGCTGTTATCAGCTGCCTGGGCATACGGCAGGGCTCAGAAGGGAAAGATGAGGGGGGTAAGCTTTGCGGAGTGCATCAGGGTAAATTAAAAATCAAGGGATGTATGATACATTTTAAAACAATCTTTTATACAGAGCCCTGGTTTTTCGGGACATGTGTCACATTGGTATATTGTGTTCTTCCTTATCCCCCTCTTATAGCAGACTCTGCACCTCTTTTGACTCTTTCCCTTTCCACCGGTTTGGGGAACTTCTCCTGGAAAGTGTTGCCCTGGTACGATGCGTGTGGCCTCGCTTCCAGAAGTACTGGGTGCCCCCCCTTCCTGGTCCCTAAAGATTAGATCTTGAAATTCCAGGAAAGTTCCCCTCTGGCCTGCACATCGACGTAGCACATACGCATTGTACAAAGCCATCTGTATGATGTGCCCGGCCAGCTTCTTATACCACACCGCATGGCGCTGTAGGGCTTCAGGACTTGATTTGACAAGTCCATCCCTCCCATGTACCTATTGTAGTCCAGGATGCAGTCTGGTTTGGGGGTGGCCTTTCCTTCATATATCCTAAACCTGTAGGTATACCCTGATGCACTCTCGCACAGCTTATACATCTTCACGCCATACCTTGCCCTCTTACCTGGCAGGTACTGGCGGAATTGAACCCTCCCTTTAAAATGTACCAGGGACTCATCAATAGAAAAACACTTCTCGGGGGTGTATGCTTGGGAAAACCGGGCACTGGAACGGTCTAATAGGGGTCTCCGTTTATACAAACGGTCAAAACTGGGGTCATCTCGGAGTGGGCACGGCTCATTATCAGTATAATGTAAGAAGCGAAGTATTGCCTCATTTATTTATTTTTTTAGGTTCCAGTTCATTTCTGAAGTTGCTTTGAGGGGCCCATATATTAGAAACCCCTATCAAACACCCCATTTTAGAAACTAGACCCCTCAAAGTATTCACAACAGCATGTAGAAAGTTTATGAACCCTTTAGGTGTTTCACAGAAATTTAGAGCAAAGTAGAGGTGAAATTTACTCTTTTTATACCATTTTTTTTATAACACAAAAGGATTTATCAGAGAAACGCAACTCAATACTTATTGCCCAGATTCTGCAGTTTAGAGAAATATCCCACATGTGGCCCTAGTGCGGTAATGGACTGAAGCACCGGCCTCCGAAGCAAAGGAGCACCTAGCGGATTTTGAGCCCTCTTTTTTATTAGGCACCATGTCCGGTTTGAAGAGGTCTTGTGGTGCCAAAACATTGGAAACCCCCCAAAAGTGACCCCAATTTGGAAACTAGACCCCTTGAGGAATCCATTGTAGTTTTCATGGGGTGCATGCGGCTTTTTGATCAGTTTTTATTCCATTTTTAGGTGGCGTGGTGACTAAAAAACAGCAATTCTACTATTGTTTTTGTATACTTTTTTTTTTACAGCGTTCACCGTGCGCTATAAATGACACATTCACTTTATTCTGCGGGGCGATACGATTACGGCGATACCAGATGTTTATAGTTTTTTTTAATGTCTTATGGCGTTTGCACAATAAAATACGTTTTGTAAACAATCATTCACTTTTTGTGTTACCTTATTCTAAGCGCCAGAACTTTTTTATTTTTCAATCAATAAAGCCGTGCGAGGACTTATTTTTTGCGTAACGAACTGTATTTTCCATCAGTACCATTTTTAGGTACATGCGACTTTTTGATCTCTTTTTATTCCATTTTTTGGGAGGTGAAGTGACCAAACAATTGTGATTGTGGTACGGTTTATTAATATTTTTTTTTACGGCGTTCACCGTGCGGGATAAATAACAAAATAATTTTGTAGTTCAGGCCGTTACGGACGCGGCGATACCAATTATGTATAGTTTATTTGTTTGTTTATATATTTTTATTAATAATAAATGACTGATAAGGGAAAAAGTGGGACTTTTAATTTTATTACTTTTAAAACTTTTATTTTCTTATTTTTACACATCTTTTTTTAACTTTTTTTTTACTTTATTACTTTGTCCCACTAGGGGACATGAGGGCAGGAGGCCCTGATCGCTAATCTAATACACTGCACTACATGCGTAGTGCAGTGTATTAGAACTGTCAGCTACTCACTGACAGCAAGCATAGTGGGTCCTGACGTTGTCAGGACCCACTAGGCTTCCGTCTATGGCATAGCCGGACGCCATTGTTTGGTGTCCGGTTGCCATAGTCACCATCGCCGGCCGCTGTCGCGTAGCAGGCCGGCGATGGCAGCTTAACCCCTAAAAAGCCGCGATCTCTATAGAACGCGGCTTTTAAGGGGTTAATCAGCGGGGACACAGCGATCGGTCCCCGCTGTAGGAGCTGTGACAGCTGCTGAACAAGACAGCAGCGTCACAGCTCCTGTATGTGTCGGGAGGACGGCCGAAACGGCCGTTACTCCTGAGACGTACTATTACGGCATGGAGCGCGAACGATACAGCTGCCATGACGTAATAGTACGTCAAGGAGCGGGAAGGGGTTAAAGAAAATCTACATATAAAATCAGAGGCATACGGAGGTACAGTAGAGCCCCATAGACTTCTATGGGCACCCTAATAAGACTGTATTTATTGTCAGATTATTATTATTATTATATTTTAATTACGTAAAAAATTAATCAAGCAATAGAAGGGATATGGAATGCAAGTCAATGAATAATTAGAAGTGTCTGATCATGGAGTGTGGTGTTGTCTGGTGTATGTATAAATAAGGTGCGCAGCAATCCCAATGCATTATTATGTTTTGTACATCAAAATGTCAGCAAGAATTTGTAACACATCAATGCTTGATTTATGAAGAACGTTTTATTCACTTCTCTGCAGGAAATATAAACACGGCATTACTAAATGATGAAGCATGACAACTCCATTCTATTTTACATATTCAACATAAGTACAGTAAATATACAAAACGCAGACATAAACCTTATTCCGCCTACAGTAGCAGCAGTGCTTTGTGTTTAGATATGTTTAGACGACATACATTTCCTTTCAAAGTGAAGGAAGCGTTCATTGCGGACGGACCTTTGCTCACCTATTATGTGAGGGTCCGGATAACAGACATTATTAGACCTTTTCACTTTTCTAGAGTGAATTTTACAATTTGTTCGATCAATGGCTCTTTAAAACTCCCCTCCCCGCGAAGTGACAATTACATTAGTCACAGAGCATGTCCACAAAAGTCTCCTTTATGTTAGGAAACGTCCGTCCCTTTAAGATTGCCATGACTACTAGTCTAGCTTCTGGGCGGCTCTGGTTATAGTTGCAGAGCCTATCCCACTTCTCGGTCTTTCTTCCTATCAGATTGAAGGGTGGAGTATTTAAATCTGGTTTGGTTCTGTCTTCTTTGCTTGTGATTCTCCTTGTTTGCATGTGTTTGATCAAGCTCCTGATTATACCCTGTACCTTCGACTATTTGAACTTCTGGAACTAGACCTCGGCTTGTTTCTGGGTTTACCCCTTGCTTAATGATTTGGACATTCTGCTCCCGGCTGGTTTTGACCTCTGCACTTCCGGATATACTCTAGCTTTGTGATTTGGACTTTTTGTGTACCCTCTGGCTGTCTTGTTATCTGTTCTGGTATTGCCTGCATTGCACCTCTTGTCCCACACTGAATTCTGTTAAAGCAACCTGGGTTCTATGCAGCTAAATACAACCTGCCTTGTGGGGGGCTCTAGTGAAGACCATAGGGTAGACTTAGACTCTGCTGATCAGAGTTGTGACAGATTTCTGATAGCGGATTTACTTGAACACTTGTTCCAGACAGTCTCCAGCTGCCTTTGGGGAATCGCTCACGTAACCATTCCATCAACTTAAATTGCTCAACTAGTGATTACATAACACTTTATAAGCCAATAGGTAATTTTGTGACTTCATTCTCTTAAGTTAAGATGACTGCTGTGAAGCAAAACTCTGGAACTGCAAATGCAGTTACTCAGACAAGATGGCTGCCATCATAATCCTGTAAAGAAAATAAAATCTTATCGTGGGGGGAAGCTGCTTCTGGACAGACAATGTAGTATTATATGGCCATTCAAATGAATATCCGTACATGTAATGCATTGATGGACCAGGTTCTTTAACCCCTTCAGGACAGAGCCAGTTTTGGCCTTGCGGACGCAGCCGATTTTTTAAAATCTGACATGTGTCAGTTTATGTGGTAATAACTTGGGAATGCTTTTACCTATTCAAGCGATTCTGAGACTGTTTTCTTGTGACATATTGTACTTTAGGTTAGTGGAAAAATTTGCATTTTTCTAAATTTTAATATATCTGCAAAACCACACAAAATAGTTACTAATTAACATTTCCTATATGTCTACTTTATGTTGGCATTGTTTTTTGAACATCCTCTTTTTTTCTAGAACGTTACAAAGGCTTAGAACTTTAGCAGCAATTTCTCACATTTTCAAGAAAATTTCCAAAACCTATCTTTATAGGTACCAATTCAGTTCTGAAGTGGCTTTAAGGGCCTTATATATTAGAAACCCCCATAAGTCACCCAATTTTAAAAACTGCACCCCTCAAAGTTTTCAAAACAGCATTTAGAAAGTTTCTTAACCTTTAGGTGTTTCACGGGAATTAAAGCAAAGGCAGAGGGACGTTTACAAATTTCTTTTTTTTTTTTGTCCGAAAATCCCTTTTAATCCATTTTTTTTCTGTAACACAAAAGGTTTTACCAGAGAAACGCAACTCAATATTTATTGCCCAGATACTGCAGTTTTTAGAAATATCCCACATATGGCCCTAGTGTGCTAATGGACTGAAGAACAGGCCTCAGAAACTAAGGAGCATCTAGAGGATTTTGGGGCCTCCTTTTTATTAGAATATATTTTAGGCACCATGTCAGGTTTGAAGAGGTCTTGTGGGGCCAAAACAGTGGAAACACCCCCAAAAAGACACCATTTGGCAAACTACAACCCTCAAGGAATTTATCAAGGGGTATAGTGAGCATTTTAACATTTTAACATTTCCACATGTTTTTTTTGCTGAATTTAGTGGAATTAGCCTGTAAAAATTAAAATCTAATTTTTTTCCAATAAAACTTTGAAACTATTAATTTTTTCAAGGAATAAAGAAGAAAAAGCACTCCAACATTTGTAAAGCAATTTCTCCTGATTATGGTAATACCCCATATGTAGTAATAAATGGCTGTTTGGACACACCGCAGGGCTCAGAAGCGATGGAGCGCTATTTAGCTTTTGGAGCTCAAGTTTGCTGGATTGGTTTTCAGGTGTCATGTCGAATTTGCAAAGCCCCAGAGGGACCAAAACAGTGGACACCTTCCCCAGAAGTGACCCCATTTGGGAAACTACAGCCCTAAAAGGAATTTATCTAGGGGTATAGTGAACATTTTGATCCCATAGGTTTTTTGCTGAATTTAATGTAATTAGCCATGAAAACTTCTATTGTTTTTTATTCTTTTTTTGTTACGGCGTTCACCGTGCATTAGAAATGACACAATTAATTTATTCCGTGGGTCGATGTGATTACAGCGATACCATATGCATATAGATTTTTTATGTTTTACGGTGTTTGCATGATAAAATCACGTTTTTAAAAAAATTATTTCGTTTTTGCGTCGTCATATTCTAAGAGCCACAACATTTTTAGTTTTCCATCATGAAAGCTGTGTGAGGGCTTGTTTTTAGCGGAATAAACTGTAGTTTTTATTAGTACAATTTTTGGGTACATGCGACTTTTTGATCCCTATTTATTAAATTTTTTGGGAGCTGAAGTGACTAAAAATAGCGATTCCGGTATAGTTTTTTATTAAAAAAATAAATAAATTATGGCGGTCACTGTACGGGATAAATTACATTATATTTTTATAGCTCAGGCGGTTACAGATGCGGAAATACCAATTATGCATAGTTTATTTATTTTATTCATTTTTTTCTAATAATAAAGCACTTTATAAAGGGAAAAAGTGCGACTTTTAATTTTATTATTTTGAAATTTTACTTTTCTTAACTTTTTGTTTAGTCCCACTAGGGACTTGAAGATCCAATTGTTGGATCGCTGTTAGAATACCCTGCAATACTTATGTATTGCAGGGTATTATACCTGTCAGTTTCACACTGACAGGGGGCATATAAGGTTCTGCCTCTTGGAGGACCTAAATTGCCTTCCATAGATAGGGCATACAGGACAGAAATTATCTTCATGTGACAACCCCTTTAAGCGTTGTACTAGGCATACCACAGTGTATCCCAGAGTTCTTAAAGTGTAACCAACTCCACTCAGTCCCGCCCCAATGCCCCATGATATCATATCGAACTAGACAACTCGCAGATTGTCGCATAGCTATTGCAAAATTGTATGCTGTATAACCTGCTGCAGAAACACTGCCATTAAGGTTGTATGCAACACCTAAATAGCACTGTACTTGTGTTACTATATCAAGGTCCTGTCTCTAGCTTTCTGCGTAGCCCATGCCTAGCATGAAGACCGGGCATTCACATTATACATTTTGACTGTCCCTCTTGCGGAGAGCCTGCATGGGAAGCATATTGGGCCGCATGTGGCTCATTGGCCATAGGTTGCACCTGTGTAGGTTTAAAGTAATAACTAATGTTCATTTCATGTTGTTTGTTATTGACAAATTGTATACCGACATGTCCATCTTACAACTTGTGACTACAGTAGAGTTATAACCTAAACCAGTGCGTCTAAAACTGAGGTGGACATCTCATGTGCTCACTTATAAGCTTCCACCTGCTGAAGTGTATTAATAATAAAGCTTGACAAAGTACAAAAGTTATAATAAAATGGCAAAGGAAACATGCACAAATGTGCTAGGAGACAAATGTGTGAGAAAAATGAACTTCTAGCACGCGTCCACATTAATATTGGCAAACGTAACTTTAGTAATTCCGCAAGGATTTTTTTCTCCCGATCACGGTCACTCTATAGCATGACGTATAACATATAGATATAGTTAACAGTTTACAGCTTTTTTGTTTGTATAGAAATACAATACCAAGAATAATGTGGTCTGTTTTATACAAATGTCCCCGACAAGTACAGTACATGACATCTCACAATAACACCACTTTTCCACATAAGACTGATCAAATTTATAATTATTATTACTTTGCTTTCTACATATACTGTGCACAGATCCTCAGTAGAAAACATTAACATTTAGTTCCTAATAGCAGAGCATTGTTCTCAATGTTTATTGCAGCAAAGCACCTGGAAGAGGGGAGATTGGTGTTGGGACTAAGCACTGCACTTAATGATTCCATGTACAACTCACGTGTGCTGTATATGTAGAGCATAAAGTTACCATTACTCCATATGATTCTATGCTCACTTAGTTTGTGCTTAAATGCCCAGTGGGCAAATTAATAGCGAAACAGAACCAGATAGCCCAGTGGATTGGTAATAATATGTGTTTCTGCTATTTACAGGGGTTGCAAACGTTTGTTTTTTAATAAAAAAAAAAAGACTAATGTTTCATGTTTGGGCCAATGGGCCATACTGCAAAAAAGCAAAATCGTGACATAAAAAAAAAAAGCTGCAAATGTGTACTTTTTGTAAAATATTTTTTTTAGGGTGCCAATTAAAGGGACTATGCTTTCAGATTCAGGTTTTTTTTTCAAAACGAATCAAAATGTGTACTGTACAATAGTATGTACATTTGGAACCATGTGACCCCCTGTACTGTAAGCATTCTGCACTATTCAGCACTTACTTCAGGATCACGTCTTTGAAACAATCTAAGTATGTACGTTTGCATAAACCTGATGTGAAAAGAGCCTTGAATATCTACCTTTAAACATCATGTCTTTTTGACATTCTGTGCGGTTTAATTTCTTAATATATCTTTAAGCAGTTGGAACTCCATGTCCCCTGCAGGGACATAAATGAAAAGATTCTGGCTGCCTGCAGCCACTGTAAAGGGGAACATAGGAACTTACTGCAAACATGTAAACATTTAAAGAGTTATTCCCATCTCAGACATTTATGGCATATCCACAGGATTTCATAAATGTCTAATAGGTGTGGGTCCCAACTCTGGGACCTGCACCTATATTAATAACGGGTCACCTGTCCCCCATCTTGCCTGACGAGCAGCCGCTAGCCACCAATTCCAGATAGGGACTAAGTGGAGTGGTGGCCACGCATGCACGCGTCTCTCTCTATTATGTTCTATGGGACTTACAAAAACAGCCAAGCAAGTGCTTTGCCGGATGTGAGTCTAGTGATTCCCATTCTTGATATGGGTGCGTGTCCAAGAACTGGGAACCCGCATCTATCAGACATTTTGAAATGGACAAACAGGGTTAGAAACAGATAAACATGCAAGCTGACCCTCCCACAGGCTGAGAAAACTAGCTGCCGTTTCCAGTTTTCTCTAGAAAGCCACAGAAAAGTGCTGGAAAGTTAAATATTTCTACATTATTGGTGATTACATGCCTCACTGAGCAGATTGAGAAACTTCTCTGCTTTAACAGTGTGCCTGGTTTCACACAGCCGGATTTTTGTAACGTTTTTGTGGCAGTTTTTGATTACATTTTTTCAGCCAAAGCCAGAAGTGAATTGAAATGGAATAGGAAACATAAAGCAAGAACTTATGTTTCTCTTTCCTATAGGATCTACTTCCTTTTTGGCTCAATAAACTGCAGTCGAGTTTCCAAGATCAACTTTTTTTGCTGGCAGTGAACTTAAATTGGATGCAAGATAAACCTTGTAATTTACTTCTTTTTAGAAATAAGCCACATGACCTGTGGCTTCCCATATACATATGCTTGCTAGTCACTCCCCAGTATACGGGATGTCACTAGTGACGTGCCACAAAGGGGCCGGCTAGTTTAGCAGCAGGGAACGTGCATGCTCTGTAGCTTTCTTTCATGTGTCATTCTGTCACAGGCCCTTCCCTGTTCTGTAGTAGAGACAGAACAGAACTAGCATAAAGTAAGTGGGAGGAGGACTGAGCATAATACACAAGCTCTGCACAGAGAAATGTATGCCAGGAAATTAATTTTTAGCATCAAGCTGAAACTACTGGCCCGCCCCAACAACTGCAGCCCTGCAATGTAAACAAATAGCACGCAATGGGGATCCAGATAGTCATTTTAATGCTTGAAGGGTATGAAAATGTTTATTATCAGGTACAAATGTAATTTCAGTGTTTTTTTTAAATTAACTTGGAAAACCCCTTTAAGGTAGAAAGGAAAACGGTATAAGAAGAATGGGAACACCAGTAATGCCACACTTTATGGAATTTCTTGACAAACTTTCTATCAAGTCTGATGACTCAAAATCATCTGCTTTTATTTTTTTTTGGAGGGAAATTCAGCACATTACCAAGCAGAGCGCGACAAGCAAACACACGAAATCAGCAGCTTTTCTATGCACAACAGAGTGAGAAGAATCATGCAAAAGAAAACATGGAGTCCACAACTAACAGCGCAGTGCCAAAGTGGTGTGCAAATACTCAATACAGGCCAGAAAATTCAGTCCTAGGAACACTGGTGATGAATAAAATGCAGACACCAATGCACTGAAAACTCTCCTGAAGCTGCTTCTGGAAATATAAAGTAGACTTTCTGCCCGAAGCCCAGTGGCAATAGAACGCAGACATTAGAACTATGGCGACAAATACACGGCATGTTTCCACAGTGGTAGAAGAATGCACACTCTAAATTGTGATGACTGCAATACAGGCTGTAGCGATGGTACTATAATACAGGCAAATGTTGAAATGCAGAAGGCAACTACGTATAAAAGTGCTGTTACATTGTGATAAAGATCAATTAAACAGCATTCAGCCGAGTGTGCACAGTTACAGTATAAAGCAGAACTCTGGTTAACACAGCATTTGTGAATGAGGCTCAGCGGTGGCAAATATATGCAGGGTTTGAATGAAGAGATATCTTGGGCTAAAACATAAATATTTAATATGATTTTGTACAACACTTGGCATCAGATTTCACTCAGAAAATTTGATTTGGCACTAGATTTGGCTTTTTAAAACAGTTTTGTCTCTACATAAGAGTGGGCATATTAGACTTGGTGACAAATTCTGCAAGCAATTGTGTAAAACAATAGAATTTTAAAGGGGGGTTTAAGGTGAGTTGGTGCCCACGAAAGACACTACAAACTTTCCCCATCTACCCCTAATTATTCTCACTTTTCAACATGTACTAAATCACACATTTTTAGATATGGTTATTTAGGGGTTAGATAAAGTACACCTGTAATATCTTGGGGTCTAGAATAGCACATTGGTTAATACCTAACTCTGGTGGTCTAGGGTGATGAAGGGGTTAATATTAGAGGTGAGGACTTCCGGTTCCGGCGCTGACATGTAAGGAGGGTGCAGAGAGAGCTCCGTGCTGACCTAGTGGAATAAGCCGACACACGCATCGAACACGACCAAAGAACATACCCCATCATTCTCAGGGGTGCGGAGACGAGCGGTGAGCTCACGGTCAGCGCTTGCAGAGACTGACTGAAGTAACTTACCGGACCCGCGCTTCCGAGTGCCTGGTCCCGACAGTGCAGGGCACAGCACGAGAAGACGAGGACACGCTCACAGATATCACAACGCAGTGCAGATATCATCTCCGGTGCATCACCGAACGGCAAGTACAAACGTCTAGTTTGTCCGCAAAAATCAGCGCGCTCCGGTGAGTCGGAAGGCCACGTGTCTTCCTGATTGGTGGGGATAAGCGCCATCTTGTATCGCGGGCCCACTATCTAGTGCAGCAGCAGTTATAATCGCGGTCAATTACAGGGACGGCCCCGTATTAGTTATCACGGGGAGCAACATGCCGCCTGTGACCCGCAAAGAGAAACAGGCAACAAGCCATTCCTCATCGGAGCATGAAGATCAGCTCTCAGATGAAGATGGGATGGAGATGGCGTCAGGAGTGGCAGTGACGCCGGTAATTGATTACAAAAAACTGGCGATGGAAGTGGCCAAACGCATAACGCCAGATATACAGGACACCCTAACAAATGCTATATCTGCCTCATTGCAGCAGATGCAAGGTGAGATTGCTCAACATGGAGCGCGCCTAGACGAAATGGAGCAGCGAATCTCCATGATGGAGGATGATGCTGCAGACACTCATGGGACACTTCGGGAGCTCCTAAATGAAAAACAAAAGATGGCTCTCAAAATTGACGACCTGGAAAATAGGTCACGCAGGAACAATATACGTATAGTGGGCCTCCCAGAAAATATACCGGCCTTAAACTTAAAACGCATTTGTGAGTACGACTTGCCAAAAGTATTAAACATGAACGGCCCTTGTAAGGTAGAAAGAGCGCACAGAGTGGGACCAGAGCGCCAGCATTTACAGTCAGGAGCCGGTAAAAGAGCCAGGCAAGTCATAGTCAGATACCTGGACTATTCTGACAAGGAAGCCCTACTACGGTCATACAAAATGCGTCAGGGGCCGACGAAACTAAATGGGATACCAGTCATGTTGTTCGGGGATTACTCGGCTGAAGTATCCAAAAAACGCAAATTATTCAGCAGGATTTGCACTGCCTTTTATAACAAGGGACTAAAATTTCAGCTACAGTACCCGGCGGTACTAAAGGTCACTACTCCGAGTGGCACCATGCAGACCTACACCGACCATCAGGAAGCAGAAGCGGTTTTCAAGGATTTGCTAAAGGAAAGTTTTGAATCGGCGGCGACAGGAATTGCTACAGAGAAGGAGATGATCGTGCAACCCCATACTCCAGCAGTGAAGGGCCAATCATCAAAAGAGAAGAGAATGCCACAGACTCCACGAGCGGGGAAGTAGCGCCTTTAATTGCCAAAAAGTATTGATCTTTGAGGACTGCTTGCCAAGGCGCTATGTGAGGGCGGTGGGTAAGCAGTACGGGTACTATGGTTTGGTACTCCCACTTGAAGTAAAGATGGTGTTACTATGCAGGGGTTTTTTTTGATATGGGAAGGTCAGGAACAAGGGGTAGACATGTAATCGGGGAAATGACGAAGCATTGTTGTGATGACATATAATTTTGTTATTTGGTCGGAGATGAGCTAAATATCCCATTAGGTAAGCGGGGGAAAGCACCGTGTCAGAAAAAAGTGAAGTAATGAAAATTAAGGGTATTAAGGTATTGGGGGCCTTTGGGGATAAAAAGGAATGTTATGTATTAATTAAATGTTTTGGTTTTACATTGAAAGACAGAAGAGTCATGTTAAATGATACAGTTCAAAAGGGGCTAAATGGCCAATTCGCTACCTTCCTGAAGAGCTTGACGCACACAATCTTAGGATTGAATATGAGGCACACATTCCGTCATCATAGGCTAAATCCAATAACCAATTTATGAGAGTAGTAACATGGAATGTCAAGGGGCTATTGTCCCCTCACAAGAGAGCTATGGTTTTGCGACACCTACATAAGCTGAAAGCTGATATAGCCTTACTTCAAGAGACACACATGGTAGACAAAGATTTTGTTCGCATGCGGAAAAGCTGGGTGGGGGAAGTTTATGGGTCATCGGCGGTAAGTAAGAAAAATGGAGTAATGATCTTAATACACAAAAACCTAGTAGCTACTTTGCACACGCAACACACAGACACTGAGGGACGCCTTATACAGCTTTCCTTAGATACTCCAATAGGGGAAGTGAGTATATATAATGTATATGCACCCAATTCCAGTAATCGCATATTCTATCAAGAGTTACAGGTTAAAATTTTGGCAGATGCAACCATACAGAAAATAGTGGGGGGAGATTTCAACTCGGTGATGGAACCGGCTGAAGATAGGCAACGCAGGCTTCCTGTACAACCTCTCGCCACAGATGGTATCTTACCAAGCTTTTCACAGGCCACACAGTTGGGGGACAGCTGGAGACACATGAATCCAGATGGTAGGGAGTATACTTTTTTCTCGTCGCATCACAAATCATGGTCCAGATTGGATTATGTTTTCTTGAGCTCACATTTACTACAGAGGCTGGAGCAGGTAGATATCACCAATATGGTAATTTCTGATCATGCACCAGTGAGCTTGTTATTGATGGATACGTATCCCAAAGGGGGAGACTTCATCTGGAGGTTCCCGACTTTTCTAGCAAAAGATGAGGGTTTTCAAGATCTACTGAAAGGATGGTGGATAGAATATGACGGGGATAATGCGATTCACAGAACGGATCACGCGCTATATTGGGAAACGGCTAAGGCTGTTCTACGAGGGAAGATCATAGCTTATGTTTCCTTCAAGAAAAAACAGATATTTCAGAAATATGAGGAATATAGCGGAAAACTTAGAGGGGCGTATTCTGCTTTTCAGGCGGATCCGAGTCCTGATAAACAGAATAACTGGGTGGAAGCTAAGAGGTTGTTTGAGGAATGGCTTGATAAGAAAGAAAAGTATGGTAGGTCAATATATGAAGCTGAGCTTTTCCGGTTCGGGAATAAGGCAGGGAGGATGTTAGCAGGGCTATCAAGGGGCTTTCGACCATGCACACATATCACAAAATTGAAAGATCATACTGGCCAGCTACACTCAGATCCTAGGAAGATAAATGACATTCTAAAAAATTTTTATCAGGAGCTGTATGAGGAAGGTACGGGACCAGACATAGCACAAGGTAGTCAGTTTCTCTCCGGGTTGCATATGCCCACTCTGGGTGCGGATCAATTGGAGAGTCTTAACGCACCAATAGACATGGAAGAGTTGCAGTTGGCCATTGGGGGGTTATCAAATGGCAAGGCCCCAGGACCTGATGGGTATCCGGCGGAGTTCTACAAAATACTGCAGGAACAAATAGCTCCAACTCTGTTGCCTTATTTCAACTCTTTGATGCAGGGAACTAAAATACCAAATACGACAAACATGGCGTACATAAAAGTACTTCCAAAGGCTGGGAAAGATCCAACACATCCAGGTTCCTATAGACCCATCTCACTCATAAATCAGGACCTGAAATTGGTGTCGAAAATAATGGCAAATAGATTGGCAGTCTTAATGCCCCAGCTGGTGGGACCATCGCAAGTGGGCTTTATCAAGGGTAGAGCTGCGGTCACCAACATTAGGAAGGTTCTGGGGGTAATGGACGAAATAAAAGCTCGGCCATCGTCATCCAATCAATCAGCTCTGGTGATTTTGGACGCTGAAAAAGCTTTCGACAATGTTGAATGGCGATGGCTGAACATGGTTCTGGACAAACTCAATATACAAGGAAACTTTAGGAAGTACATAAGAGCGTTATACACGACCCCCACTGCGGCTGTGTGCACACCGGGATTTAGATCCCAGACGTTCACGCTACATAGGGGAACACGACAGGGATGTCCCCTGTCGCCATTACTATTTAACTTAGCGCTGGAACCATTGGTCCACACTTTGGAGTGTGGAGACGTTTATTCCGGGATAAATATAGGCAGCAAGGAGGTGAGAACTGCGGTGTTTGCGGATGACATACTCCTGTTTCTCTCGCATCCCGCACAGCATCTACAGAAGGTGTTTGATCTGTTCCGATATTATGGCTCATTCTCAGGGCTAAAGATTAATCCGACAAAATGTGAATTGTTGAAATTATCCCCTCAGAGTCAGACGGGTGACATAGAAATTTTGCGGACAGGTATTAAGATAGCGACATCACATATAATGTACCTAGGGATCCGGATAGGTCAAACACCGGGAACATTATACAAACTAAACTATGACCCGCTCTTCCAAAAAATAAAAACGGAACTGGCTAGATGGGCGAACTTGCCACTTTCATTGTTTGGCAGATGTCATTTGGTCAAAATGATATCGTTCGCAAGACTCCTGTATCCGCTCCAGACCCTGCCCATCCTCTTGAAACATAAAGATGTCAAAGATTTTAATGCCAGTATTTTAAAGTTTATTTGGTCAAATAAAAGGCCTAGGATCTCAATGGCTAAATTACAGGGCTATCACTGGCAAGGCGGGGTAAATATTCCACACTTGAGGGGTTACAACATAGCTAGCTTGTTCAGACATGTCGCAGACTGGCTGCACCATTCCAGCCATTACTCAAACTATGACTTGGATGAGGCATTGGCGGGAACTTATGATCTTAGTGCACTGCTACATACCAGACTAGCATCGCTTCCTAAACATGTAAAGGGTTCGGTGCTATTGAGAGACACTATCATGTGTTGGAAGGAGGTAAGAAAAAAGATGGGACTCTCATTTCAATTATCCAAATACCTGCCATTATGGTCCCACATAGATTTTCCAGTTGGGAGGTCTAGCTCCCTTTTCACTATGTGGAAGCAGAGGGGAATATCGACAGTGGGTCACATACTTCATGCCTCGGAACCTCGATTGAAAACGTTGCCTGAGTTGGTAGAGAAGTATGGGATCTCTCCGAACCATTTCCTCCAATATTTACAAGTTAAATCTTTTTGCACAAAATTGGTAAGGAACTTAGAAGCAGAAGTGGTAAACAATGCTTTTGATGAGGTCATTGGGGAGGAATCGCATAGAACATCGCTATCTAAGTTATACAAAACAATTCGGGACTTGTATATTCGGGTAGCACAGAGTGCCCATTTTGCATACTGGAGACGCACTCTGAATATGCAAGACATTAAGACCCCTATTTTGGAGGGCTGGAGGATAGTACGAAAGCATGTGATAAATGAGGTGTGGAGGGAATCTCAATTTAAATTAATGCATGCGGCAATATATGCTTTCAACATTCCCTTAACGGCTGCTAATCCACATCGATTGCACGCATGTCCAAAATGCAGCCAGCCAAGTACTGATCTATATCACGGCATATGGTCGTGTCCTAAGACACAAAAATTCTGGGAGGAGGTTATGGATTATGTACAGGTACTCTGGGGCAGAACTTTGCCGGTGGATCCTATGCTGCTTCTTTTCCATTCTATAGCAGCAATTAATATGGAGGAGGGGGGACCTACAGTAGGCATCCCCGCCCTGATGCATATCATATTTATAATCGCAAAAAGATGCTTGTTGAAGTTTTGGCTAGAATCTACAATACCGACGCTACATCATTTAACCCAACAGATGAGGACATATATGCTCTCAGACAAAGTAGAAGCGATAAAACACAAGAGACAAAAGACGGCAGGGTTTTTCAAAAGGTGGAGACCATTTATTGAGCAAATGACTACAACGGAAATTGGGATGGTGATGGAAAGTTTCAAACATACATCCTGGTATCTTAAGGAAGACATTAAGGGGGCCCTGGGAAAATTAAAAGTGCTTTAACAAGGTGGGAGGGGAAGAAGGCAAATACACGTATGAAGGGCTGAAAATATAGCAAGGAAGGGGACCAGGCTAGAAGAATAGAAGTTGGATGATGATGTGATGGTAGTAATTGTGTATAGACATAGCTAAAGGACACTGTGCTCTTGTCAGGGGTAAAGGAGAACTGTAACAAATATGTAAGCGGTGTGGCTAACAACGTTCACAGTATGGCCATGGCAGATGGACAAAATATGAGAAATATTGCAAGGATAATATGTGAAATTATCTCAGATGTAACATTATAAATGCTCCTGCGAGAGTGAAAAATGTAACTGTCTTTCTGTTAATACAAAGTTTTGTATTGTTTGTAAAATGTTTATATGATATTCAATAAAAAATGTTTTTCAGAATATTAGAGGTGAGTGAATTTCCTGAAATTCGATTTAGGTCTGATTCGTTCAAAGTGGCCGTCAGATTCGATTTGGTCTGAATACATTTGTCACAAATCAAAAGTGCCCTGATTGCCCTGAAAAGCTGCGTATGAAACTCTGAGGCTTTCTAGGACTGTATCCAACCCCTTTCTAGTTTTTCAGTAATTTGAAAGTGACAGCAACATATATGACTATGGGTAAACGGATAGCAGCCGATGGTAACAAACAGGCTGCTTCAAAAACACACTGCACTGCCGGATTTTTTATGCTTTTTAAAATTTAAAAAACGGTACAAAAATTATCCAATTTAGCAAATTAGATATATGCAAAACCCTTTGACGTCCATGATGTCTGTTTCAGAAGCCAGTGGCAGGCTATCAGCTCCAGGATTAATATTATTGAAGAAGATTTATGATTGATGTGATAAAGATTGATTCATAAATTTATTTAAGAATTGTATAGCCACAGCAGCACTCACTCACAGCAATAGCTGCCTATATCTGCCTATCTAACACACTGATACTGACTGACTCCTATCTCTCTCTAAGAAATTATTGTAAATCTAACTATTCTCCTCACTATGAGACACACTCACTGACACTATTAGGGGATCCATCTGTAGTGACATTTCCTGGTTTGGCTGTTTATAGTGGTTACGACTCATATGACTGTCATCCAATGTGTCATCAGTGACTCACACTTAGAAATCCCTCCTTTTTGGCTGCGCTAGAGGTAGCGCTGCATATAAGGCATTATGGGGCAGTCCACCAGGCTGTCACCGAGGTCATGTGATTCTTCTTCTTTGTCTTCTTGTCTTTTTCTAATCTGTAGAATGGCAGCTGCCTTTTGAGCGATTTATGCGGGCCGAATCCCAACAGTTTCAGATTCGCTTAAATCCAGAACTTTTGGGAAATTCGTAACTAATTTGATTTGTATAGAATCGATTTGCATGTCTTTAGTTAATATTGATATTCATAATTTAGGGTGGTCTGGGATGGTTATGGGTTAACAGTCAATATACCTGGAGGCAGAGCCAGCTTCAGGTTTATTTGAGCCCTTGGGCGATAGAGTCACAGTGGGCCACTTATACCTTAACTTCTTTCATCCACCCAGTATACTATACAACAATAATGTCACCAGTGTGGTCTTGTTGCATTTCTTTTTGTGTGTTTTTGCAAAAAATTACAAATATATTTTCCTGTCATTACCAAAGAACGCAAAAAAAATTATAAAAAAAAGCTACCTGCGCACATACAGATGTGCCCACACTTAACTTTCATGAATTGTGTTAAGTTATACAATTTTTCATGATACCAATTCAATACAATCTCGTGCCAAGCAGTAAAAAACGTTTTGTTTTGTTTTTAACATATGAGTCTATCAGCAACAGATGGTGAATGTTAAATGTGTCATTTTTTTTTTTAACATGGGAGTCTATGGGTTACGGATGGCTGATAAATGGCATCAGCTGGAGGTATACTTTTTTGTACATGTTTTTTTTAACATCTCGTGCCATACATCTCGAGATATGTCAGGTTTAGTGATAAGTTAAGGAAGGACCCTTCTGTACCCTTAGAAGAAGAGCTGCTGTATGCCATAAAGTTTGGAATTTAACCCTTTTACTGCTGGAAAATGTTGGTGTTTTTTTGTTCGTGCCTCCCCACATTCACAGCCATAGCAGCCTTACTTTCATATTTTTACATAGATGTATTTTGCAAGACGAGCTGTATTTTTTTAGGCCCATTTGCCTTACACAAAAGTAACCGTTTAATTTCTATAACATTTTTATTACGGGTTGTTACGGTAATGAACATACTAAATATGTCTGTTATTTACTGTTTTATGATGCTTATTTAATAAAAAGTATTAACAACATTTTGTTAGTAACTTTTTTTTCTACATATAATGTACTTGCCTAAAGAGAGATATATATATATATTTATATACCAAAAAGCAAAGGATTGGAGCAGCACTGTGAACAAATGCCTGACTAGGCTGGTGCAAAGCTTCAAAAATACAGGAGTGACCTCTCCTTATGTGTTAGATATCCAAAAAAGAGAACGTGAAGAAGCACTCAAATAAAGTGAATTCATTCATCCAACATGGAACCAAAACGTTTCACCTCTTCTATGAAGGCATTTTCAAGGCACCTCCTCTATGAAAATGCCTTCATAGAGGAGGTGAAACGTTGAGGTTCCATGTTGGATGAATAAATTCACTTTATTTGAGTGCTGCTATACGTTCTCTTTTTTGGATATATTTATATACCAGTACATTATGCCTGTGATGAATAATATTAACCACTTAAGTACATGCCACATACATGTATGTGGCAGCTATTAAGGTGAATTATGGAGCAGGCTCACAGGCTGAGCGGGCTCCATACTTAGCGAGTGTCAGCTGTGTAATACAGCCGACACCTCACTGCAACGGGCGCAATGAAAGGTGAATAAGGGGACGGCCCACTCTGACGTGCCAACGCTGTTGCCCCCCCTGTGCGGCGATCGCGTTGTGCCAATGGTCGTCATGGCAGCCTGGGGGTCTAATGAAGACCCTCAGGTCTGCCATCTTTGTATACCTATGAAGCCCTGCCTCTGGCAGGAGCATGTCAAAATCGCTATATACTGCAAGTGATCCAACGATCGCTGGTTCAAGACCCATAGGGGGACTAATAAAAAAAAGGTAAAAAACAGTTAAATAAAGGTTTTTGTAATGTTCCAAAAAAAAATAAAAAAATATTAAAAGTTCCAAAAAAAAAATCTTTTCCCATTTTTTCCCCGAAAGTAGTACTAAAAAAAAATAGACGTTACCATAACTGGCATCGCCGCGCCCATAAAAGTCTGAACTATTACAATATAACGTTATTTCACCCGCTTTGTGAACGCCGTAAAAAGAAAAAATGTAAAACACCTAAATTGCCGTTTTCTGGTACCTAAAAAAATGAAATAAAACGTGATCAAAAAGTCGCATGCACCCCAAAAGGATAACCCGCAAAAAATAAGCCCTTTCATCGCTCAATCAACAGAAAAATTAAAAAAGTTATGGCTCTCAGAATATGGCAAAAGTAAATATCAGCAGCACAACCAGCAATCAGACCATACGGGGCACATATGGATTCCAACCTCAGGGGGGTGCTCGCAGCGGATAACCCCGGTCCAGGGGAAATAGTAAATCCAAATAAAGAGGAATAAACTGCAGCACTCCAGTAGAAAAGTTTTTGTCTTCTATTCACCCAACATCACCTGCAACGTTTCAACCCTCACAGGGTCTTTGTCAAGCATAAAAAACATACATACTATATAGAGAAAACACCACAGTAACTGTGAATCCCCAAGGGTATTCATAAGCAGCGCTACAATATGTATATAAAAAAAATATATCCGGACCTTACACACCACACATCGCAATACAGCATATCCATCTTCCCCTTTACCTTCACTTATAGAGTCGGGTCAAAGCGTCTATGGCAACCTGACATGCGCACACTGATAGGGATTTAAAACAATGAATGAGGAGGGGAAGATGGATATGCTGTATTACGACACGATGTACTGGTTAACTAAGAACGCCAGATCTAGTTGCCAACATACTGTGAGCATTCGTGGTGGGTAAGGTCCGACGCCGGGATATATTTTTTATATAATTATTGTAGCGCTTCTTAGGAATACCCTTGGGGATTCACAGTTACTGTGGTGTTTTCTCTATATAGTTGTCACTTACACAAATCATGAATATGTATGAATTTTTTTACTATTTTATATTACTGCTTTGTAAATTAATTGAACACCGGATGTGATGTCATTGAACACTAATGATAAAAGGTATGCACCTATGTTTTTTATGCTTGACAAAGACCCTGTGAGGGTTGAAACATTGCAGTTGATGTTTTGGTGAATAAAAGACAAAAACTTTTCTACTGGAGTGCTGCTGTTTCTTCCTCTTTATTTCTCAGAATATGGTGACACAAAAAAATTATTTTTTTTGCCCATTCCACCCCACAAATAATTATTTTTCAGTTTCCCAGTGCATTATGTGGTACATTAAATGGTGTCATGAAAAACGACAACTTGTCCAGCAAAAAACAAGCCCTCATACGGCTATGTCGATGAAAAAATAAACAAATTATGGGTTTTGAAAGGCGGGAAGGAAAAAAGGAAAATGAAAAAAAGGAATAAAAAGTGATAAGAAAAAACTTTTCTACTTCAAAACTGGTACTAATAAAAACCTACAGCTCGTCCTGCAAAAATTAAGCTCTCACACAGCTCCATCAAAATGAAAAGAAATAGTTATGGGTCCCAGACTATGGCGACACAAAACTATTTTTAAAAAAATCTATTTTTGGTATCACCGTTATTGTATTGACCCGCACAATAAAGTCAGCATGTCTTCTGCTATCAACACCAAGTGCAAAACCACAAGAATTTATAAGCTGTTTCTTAGGCAGAAATTAAATCACTATCCCCTACAAACACCTAAGCATGGGGAAATACTTGCTGAACCAATGGGTTAAAAACAATGGTACTTAATAAATAAATAAATATATACACACACACACACACACACACACACACACACACACACGACAAAATAAACACAGCACCTTACAGACAAACTCAATATCAGGCCATGTGCACGTTACCAGAGGATGAATCAGTTCCCCAATTTGGATACAGACATATATATATATAGACAAAACCATAGAAGAAGGGACGGCACCAGGACTTCAGTATAGAGGAAAGTAAAGTTGTTTTATTTCACCAAGTGAGTGAAGTTTCAATTCAACACAGAACCTTTCTCAAGCTCACTTGGGGTGAAATAAAACAACTTTACTTTCCTCTATACTGAAGTCCTGGTGCCGTCCCTTCTTCTATGGTTTTGTCTATATATATATATATATATATATATATATATATATATATATATATATACACACACACATATATACATATTTAAATCCTGCCAAAATATTATCCCAGTTTTTTATTGTCCATCGAATATATTATACACCTGAGAAACTTGTAAAATGTTATTCTGCAGAGACCCCAAGTGTCTCCAGTGTGGAATGTCTAGTTCTGTAGACTTCCATTTCTTTTGAATGCGCCGAAACATAAAAAGGTTTTGAATAAGATACTCATATTTTTCTATCCTCAAAAAAAAAGAAAAAGCTTTCTTGGCTAGAGATAAATTGTCAAAATTTAGGAAAAATTGGGACTCATGGGTGTCTAGGAATATAATGTGTCATGAGACCAGTGGAAAATAAAACTATCACAAGGCCTGCAGAGGATGGTGTGAACCCACTGTGTCACCAAGGGATTTGACTTGGGGTTAATCCGGGGAGCGTAGTATTAAGTAGTAAGTATTGCAGTCTAATTGTGTGAGCGATCACACAAACAAACACATAGTAAAGTCCCATAGTTCAACTAAAAATAAAAAGATAATAAAGTCAATAATAAAGAAATGAAAAATCAAGTAAAAAAAAAAAAGGAAAAACCCACTTAAAACAAGCTACACATAATTGGTGTTGCCGTGTCCGTAATGATCAGAAAAGTAAAACTGATGTTATTTAACCCACACAGTGAGCACCATAAAAAAAAAAAAACAAAGCCAAAATTGTAGTTTTTTGTCCATCCTGCCTCATACAGCTACGTGGGCAAAAAAAATTATGGCTCTTAGAATATGGCAACACAAATACAACTTCTTTTTTTTTTTAAATGTTTTTATAGTGCAAAAGTAGTAAAACTTAAAAAAAGATATAAATTTGGTATCGCCGTAATTGCATCGACCTATAGAATAAAGTTATGATGTTATTTATACCACATGGTAAACTATGTAAATTTAAGATGCAAGAAAGAATGGTGACGTTTCTAGGGTTAAAAAAGGTAAAAAAAAAAAAGTTCATCAATAAATTATATGTAACCCAAAATGGTGCCATTGAAAAATGCTACTCATCCCGTACAAAACAAGCCTTCACACGGCTTTTGAAATGGGACGATAAAAAAAAAAATGCTTTCAATAAATGTTCATCTAGGCCCAAAAAAAAAAAAAAAGGTGGTCACTGAGGGGTTAAATGACAAAATTCTGGGCTGCCTGTAGCTGCCACTGGAGGGAGCTTAGTGCATTGGGATGTATAACGTTTCCATTCAACTAAGTATGTGGCAACAGAAATATCTTTATTTATTTAAATTTACTTTTCCTCCTAATTCTGTAGAATATAGAAAAAAATAGAAAGACCCCAATTTAAATATAAATGTTCTCTCTTATTTAACATTTAAAAAAAGTTATCACATGTGAATAAAGGTGGAAGTATAGTAGAAATGTAGAACACTGTTAAATGCGGAGTTATAGTGTCAACAATTTCTTGTCAGATTATACAGCCATTTAAATAGATTTTAGCAAGTATTTAGATTACTATACATATGCCAGCCTATTAAAGTTGTACACTTAATTCTTTCTCTGTCCTCTGACATTCAATATACATTAATCCCAAGCCTAATTCTACGTAACCGTTTAGCTATCTATTCTGAATGGTTCTGACTATTCTGAATGGAAGAAATCGGAAGAATTGCTCAGTTACAGTACAACATGAAGAATGAACCAGCTAAATCCTCATTAAAGAGGCTCTGTCACCAGATTTTCAAACCCCTATCTCGTATTGCAGCAGATCGGCGCTGCAATGTAGTAACAAAAACGAGCATTTTTGGCCAAGTTATGAGCATTTTTATATTTATGCAAATGAGCCTTTCTTAAGTACATCTGGGCTTGTTTAAAGTTATGTACAACTGGGCGTGTATTGTGTGTGTACATCTGGGCATTTTTACTTCTTTTACTAGCTGGGCGTTGTGAATAGAAGTGTATGATGCTGACGAATCAGCATCATCCACTTCTCTTCACAACGCCCAGCTTCTGGCAGTGCACAGACACACAGCGTGTTTTCCAGAGATCACGCTGTGACGTCACTTCCTGCCCCAGGTCCTGCATCGTGTCGGACGAGCGAGGACACATCGGCACCAGGCGACAGAGGCTACATCGACTTACCTGCAAACGCCGATGCTGCTGCAGAATCAACTGTAGCCTCTGTCGCCTGGTGCCGATGTGTCCTCGCTCGTCCGACACGATGCAGGATCTGGGGCAGGAAGTGACGTCACAGCGTGATCTCTCGAGAACACGCTGTGTGTCTGTGCACTGCCAGAAGCTGGGTGTTAACGAAGGGAAGTGGATGATGCTGATTCGTCAGCATCATACACTTCTATTCACAACGCCCAGCTAGTAAAACAAGTAAAAACGCCCAGATGTACGCACACAATACACGCCCACTTGTACATAACTTTAAACATGCCCAGTTGTACTTAAGAAAGGCTCATTTGCATAAATATAAAAATGCTCATAACTTGGCCAAAAATGCTCGTTTTTGGAAAAAAAAAACACGTTACTGTTATCTACATTGCAGCGCCGATCTGCTGCAATACGAGATAGGGGTTTGAAAATCTGGTGACAGAGCCTCTTTAAGTGCAGAATCCTTCTTAAAGATAGTGTGCATTAAAGCAACAGTGTCACCTAGTGCTAAGAGGAGAGAGAGAGAGGGAGAAAGAGAGAGAGAGAGATAACAGTCTTAATTCAATATTTCCATTGCTTGTAGTTATTATCATGAATACCATAGATCTTTATTGGAACTGTAGACACAAAACAATAGGTAATATTTTGTTAAGCCTTTTTTCAAACTTGCATAATTATTATTATTTTTTTTTTTTTGAACAATTAAAGAAAAAAAAATTCGGTGGACCTTAACTTTAAATGCATTGAGTTCATATTGCATCCTTCCAAAAAAATTTTTTTTATATTTTTATGACAAGATAGCTTCACCGCTATTACCGTATTTGCGATGCCCGCTTGTAGTTGGGATGAACCTGGGAGTATCTGTAGGTCAGCAGAGCTAACGTTTGCTCCAGAACTTCTGAAAAAATCTTGTGTCCATGAAATGGTGGTACGATGGTCCACAGATCATGGCGGAGGCCACTGCAGAAGTAATGCCACATCTGAATGGAAAATGAACAACGCTCCCCCTTTAGAAATAAATATATAAAAAATGAAAAAAAAGTCGTGGTTAGCATAAAAAAACAACTTTACAAATACATTCTTAAAGCATTGTAACATGCAACACAGCAGTGGAGATATCCTGAACACATTGGCATAAAGATCAAAGTTTTGAAACTTTTCCCAGATATATATTTTTTTAAGAAAAACTAACTATGACTGTTTACGCTTATTAGTAAAAAGAAAAAAAAAGGGCATCCTGTGTATATGCCGAACACACCTTACAAAACGGAGCCTCATACTACAGCCTGAAAGGAGCTGCTTTTCCTTTCTAGGCAGTCAGCGCGGTGCCAACCCAGCTTTTAAAGGGAACCTGTCACCAGAATTTCACCTATTAAACCAGCAATACCTGGTGGTAGACGGTGAAAAGTCATTTGTATGTAACCTATAATTATCTTCTAAGTAGGCGCTCTACCGTTACTATCCCATTTTTGAGCATAAGACTCATATCTTCGTTTGAAAAGAGTCAGATCTTCATTCCTCAAGCCTTTCCAAGTTTACCCCGCCTCCTTACTTTTGATTGACAGCTCCTCGCCGCCCCCAGCACACACGAAATCCCGCTCTTGCGCATTGATCTCCTGTTCTGGTGTGTGCACACAATTTGACACCACCGGATTATTACAATAAAAGGCACAAAATGTTTGGAGACCGTTATTTACGGTAGGAGGAGTTTAGGATAACGGCAATGAACTTTTGACCGCAGCGGCCAGCGATAGGCGAGAAGAGTTCAATAGGTGAAATGCTGGTGACATTTAAGCTTATAATCTGGTTGCTAGGAACAACCACAACCTTCTAATGGGGCTGTCAGACAGCATGGCCCTAGCAACCTATGTCAAACTACTCTTCAGCTAAAGTTACAATTGTGACTGAGCTAGGGACAGAGTAGGGACAGAGTAGGGACAAAGAGGCTTGGCAGGAGTTAAACCAGAGTCTCATATTATTCGCACCTGTAAAAGGAGGTTTTCAAAATTCTTTTTCAGGGAAGGTATAGCCTCCATTGCTACTTTAATTTTCTAGTCTGCATCAGATAAATAAAAGCGGTCATTTGACTGGTTGGTGTGTATTTGTTCTTGCTATACTTTGCACGGGTTTTTATAAATCTCCCCAAAATGTGTCTTTATTCTAATTCAATGTTTTTTCACCACAGGATTCAAATGTTAGGGTATGTTCACACGTAGAGTCAAAAACGTCTCAAAATAAGGAGCTGTTTTCAAGGGAAAACAGCCCCTGATTTTCAGACGTTTTTTGAGCAACTCGCGTTTTCGCAGCGTTTTTTACGGCCGTTTTTGGAGCTGTTTTCATTGGAGTCTATGAGAAAATGGCTCCAAAAACGTCTTGCACTTCTTTTTACGAGGCTGTAATTTTACGAGCCGTCTTTTGACAGCGACGCGTAAAATGACAGGTCGTCGGCACAGTACATCGTACAGCCCATTGAAAGTAATGGGCAGTTGTTTGCCGACGTATTGGAGCCGTTTTTCAGACGTAATTCCATTACGTCTGGAAATAGGTTGTGTGAACCCAGCCTAACATGTAAGTGAATGAGATTTGTAAGAAATCATGTTTTTTTGGTTATAAAGAAGAGTACTGTTCTGATTCTGCTTTTTGCTTAGAGATTTCTGGATCTCTACACTAATGTTTATGGCCCTGCCATAGACGGAACTGTAATGTATATGCACCTCCATCAATGCAAATGTGTGCTGTGTCCCTAGGATTTGCTTATTTGTCATATGAATAGCTCAAAAGCTGCATATGACAGGTAGAGATGGACTCCTGCAACTGCAAGCATAATTCGCTTTGACATTAAGAAGTATTTCAGGGCTCTGATCTCCTTCATAAAACAAGAAGGTTTAAAATTGTCTAGAGCTAGGCTTCTCAGGCCTTTTCTTCTGGGGCATCACCAATCAAACCATGCCAACAACTCAGCCTTCCTCACCAGTGACTTCCATTGCAAGAGAGAGACAGAGAGATCTAGATTCTGCCCACATAACAAATTGTTAGGGTATGTTCACACGCAGAGTCAAAAACGTCTCAAAATACGGAGCTGTTTTCAAGAGAAAACAGCTCCTGATTTTCAGACGTTTTTTGTGCCACTCGCACAAAAACGTCCCAAGTAGTGACCTGCACTTCTTTTTCCTGGCCGTTTTTTACGCGTAAAAAAACGCTGCAAAAAACGCTCTGTCGGAACAGAACGCGGTTTTCCCATTGAAATCAATGGGCAGATGTTTGGAGGCGTTCTGCTTCCGAATTTTCGGCAGTTTTTCATGCGTTTACGGCCCGAAAAACGGCCGAAAATAGGCCGTGTGAACATACCCTGCTATGTTCACACAGAGTTTTTTTATGCAGAAACCGCGCCGCAAAACTCGTCCAAAACGGCCCAAAAATGCCTCCCATTGATTTCAATGGGAGGCGGAGGCGTCTTTTTTACGCTCGCGGTAAAACCGTCTCGCGGGAGAAAGAAGGGACATGCCCTATCTCTGGGCGTTTACGCATCTGACCTCCCATTAATATCAATGGGAGGCAGAGAAAGCGTATTTCGCAGCGTTTTATGCCCGCGGCACTCAATGGCCTCGGGCGAAAAACGCCGCGAAAATCGGCATGCAGGGAGAGGAAAATCTGCCTCAAACTTCCAAACGGAATTTTGAGACAGAAATTCCGCCTGCAAAAAACTCAGTGTGAACATAGCCATACTGTCCTACATTGCCTCCATAACTGTGCAAACCATAGAGTCCAAACTACTAGCTACAGGACTCCGTCATCACACGACTAAACTACTTCAGGTTCCTGCCTCCTATACCACAAGAAGAAAGTTGCAAGTCCGCTCTCAAGCACTTGTAACTTCCTGTGTGCAGAGGTGAATGTCTGTCCAGGTGAAGCAATTTGTGATAGTTTCTTCCAGCACAGCGGGGTTACGCCGCGCCACGTCTGAAATACACAAGATACATGCCGCAACTCACTGTACCCTGTATGCCCCTTTATGTTTAGGTCATAGGGAAAACATGGTGACATCTTTTTTAAGCATTGACATTATCTGGCGTTTCTCTGCCAGTAATATATTCCTGCTTCATTGTGCATACCCATCTTTTCCCAAATTTGATTGTCCCTGGTTACAGAAGTTGTACTGTTTCTTATCTTCTAGATCTTGAGTCTCATAAAAGAACAGGAAAAAGCTAACAAGATAACGGTGCACAACTGTTCACCATGACCGGACGAAGCCTTTTTAACAGAAACATTATTTGAGTTGTTCAGGCAACCACATTTGTGTAGATTCATTAGCATTACTAATGGACTTTTATGAACTTCTTCCAGTGTATTATGAAAGGGCAGAGGAATAAAATTAACCACAAAACTCCACTCACATAAATATGTATTCATGTGAGAGCATAGGCCACGGAACATTTTAAGATGTGTCAAGACGTTTCACCTATTACATGCACTAAAACTGATTTTTATGACTTTATGAGGAATTGGCAGATGTTCTAATAGATTAAGATGACCTCATTTCTTCCTGACCAGATCAGAAGATTAGTGTAATTTCCGGGACTTCTTAAATAAAATCAGCCCATGCTATTATGCTGAGAATAATGCATTCTAATATGAACAGAGATTCATCAATATAGATTTTATTCAGCTCTAGGTTTACTCAGCAGCTCATGATCAAACATGCAAAGCCTATTACGGAGGTAGTTATTTCTTTACAATTTATCCATCTCAGACTGCTTATGAAATTTGTTCAGTTACATTATGTCAGGTCACAGTGACCTGCATTCATTATAAGACATGTGGTTTCCAGGTAATGCATGACTGTATAAAGTCAGTCTTGCATCTCATTAATGACACATGTGGCCATGAATTTGGCTTGTGTGTTTTCTCTAAATATACACGTCATTATTTCTGATGGTCTGTTATTCGGAAAAAAAAACGCACCGCTTAATGACCATATGGTATTCAGAGCCGTGCGGAATACGGCCAAACTTTATTAAGCACTGATCAAAACAGTTCAGTTCAAAAGTGCACTTCAGTTCGAAAGATTAATTTATCAAATGCATGACAATATAGTCCATAAATGAATATTATTCACATATAAAGAAATAATGACACTGCAATATCAAGTGCAAGAAGTCAATTTTAGGGTTTAACGTTTGAAAGTATACAAAGAATGCTATGAAGAAGAGATCTTGAAAATGGTAAAAAATCTTAACACTATTGGAAAGTCACATAATGTTTCTTTATACAATGATTATGTTTTATTTACTTAAAACTGGAAAACCCATTTAACATACATTGTAAAGCAAGTTTAAAATCTGATCGAGAAGATGGACAGAATGCAAAAAAATTGTATAGTGCAGAGGGTTCTACTATGCAAATGGGTGGTGAGTTCTTATAGCGTTTTAGCTTCAGAGCATCAATCAAATATAGTATGTAAGGTCTTTCAGGCCCTTCCTAGTAAAATGTCTTTGCCTTTCTTTAAGTTCTTACCTTACCTGGCCCGCTTCATCTTGACCTAAGATTAGAGAGGGGATTGACCTTCCCAATTTTCGAGCTTACTTCCAGGCTACCCTCCTGACTTGCGTTTTTTACTGGCTCTGTCACTCTGCCAGAAAACCCTAGATCTCGGTGGAGAGAGCTTTTTACCTATCCCTCTGACCTCTTCCTTGGTTAAACTTTACTCTCAAAACAGACTACGCTCATTCCTAATGATTGCTCGAACCACCCGCTGCTAAAATTTGCTGCTACTTCATACCCTTAACTTCCGCAAGCTCCAGTGATATTGTTCTTAGGAAGTGCTCACTGTCAGTCATGCATGGTTCTGACACTGGTACCATGTTTCAGTAATGTTATGTTTGTGCACCGGTTAGAGCAGAGATGTCATATCTACAGCAGCAAACCGCTAGTAAGCAACATACAGGGGTTCGGGAGAAAGTCATAGGCAACTCACAACCAACATAATGGGGAGCAATGGTCTTCAGTAGGGGTGGCCAGCTATCTGAAGAATGGGAGCAAAAAAATCCAGGAGCCTTATCGTGGAAGTACAAAAGTGTGAGACACATCGAAATGTTTCAGGTGTATACCCTTTACTGAGCTAGTGACACACATGATGCCCTTGAATTGTTCCAATTAGTGGGGCTCACAGCAGCCTGTCATAAAACGAGGGTAACATAATACCTACACAATGGCGAACCCTCACCATTATTTCCCATTGTGGTGTCCATGAAAAAGCATTGGCCTAACATTAGCTGCAGCAGTGAATTGCCCACATACTATTGAGTCGCTACTTAAAATTACCTCTAATATTATGCTAGTCACGTACCAGAGTTTATAATAGTTTGAATTACATATTAGTGGTAACAAAGGAGTTACTGCTACAACAGTACCCATAAAAATGTGTCCACCACTGCACCCCTTTAGTACATTTCTTCCATGATCTTGCACTGCTGATTACTACTCTAACATAAACTAACATGCAGCAGTTACTTAGAACTAAAGTATCTCTTCCTGTGGTGCAGGCAGAAATCCAGGACTCTTTCACTGAATCCTAGACACTTGTTTTGGCATGTGTTTGGGAAGATGGACTGACTGCCGTCAAAACAACCACTCTGCTTTATCTTTCTCAGAATACAGCCTGCCATAAATGGTGCCTGTATGGTACTGATAACGGATAGCTGCTGCTCCTCCCTATTACCCATATAACTCCTTTACAGGAAGTGATTCTTGTAAAGGCATATATTAGGAAAGAGCTCATAATGAGGGTTTTTTTATGTTTTCAAAACTTGTTTGAAAATATGTGTTTCATTGTGCAAGATTTTTTAAATGTTTTTATTATTGATAAATATGTTACACTGTATTGCTACAGTAAAGCGGACAACAAACACATAAAGCTTTGTTTACAAGACAGTAATAATGTTTTTACCAAGATCACTCATTCACTTCTTTTGACCTTTAAGTTATTCTAAACTACTTTCTCCTAGCAAACATCTGCTCTTTTTGTAAGCTAGTACAACATAAACAGATGTGAGGTTTTAGTTTGCTTGAACACCAGGAAACTAACATCTGGGCTTTATCACATAAACCTCCAAAATATTATCTTTACACAGGCAATTATTTATCCTTTTGACAAAAGCAAAGCTACAATAATTGCAGGAAGGGACCTAGTATAACAAAATCATTTGGGAATGGGTTTAGAGCGGTGTTCTTTAATGGCAAAGACTACACAATCCAAGAACTAGCTCTTTGATGTCAACTAATCTGTTCACTTGTCCAAAAGCAAATGGCAAAGAATCTCGCTGATGTCATACGGTTTAACAAAACTACACTAACTGGTGGGAACATTAATCTATTTAACATATGAAACATGCGCAAAGGTTGAAGTTTAAGTGCTAAAAGTGGTGACCATTAACTGGTAGAAAAATATGACACAATGAAAAACTTCTGCCAGGGAGACATGACCTTGTGTATTAAAGCCGTCTCAGAAAATCCAACCATATTACCAGTCATATTCTGGTTGCTAACCAGTTTTTATCTAAGTTTCGATATTTGATGCTCCTGCACTAGGCTCCCTTCAAAAAACAAACAAAAAAATAAACCTTCCCTAGCCCCCTCTACCAAATCATGGCATAAAAGAAAAGAACAAACCTAAGTTATATTATTTCCTTCAGTTCAAAGAACACAAAAACATCTCCTGGGCAGTGTATGTACCAGAAAAGCTGGTGACAGGTTGTAGCGTCCACAGCCGCAGACCGCCGTTCCTACTCACCCCTCGGCGGCCACATTTGTGGATCTGTGAGTGTTGGCAGGCATCTCCATCCTAGGAGACGCCAGCACTCACTTCCGCTATGCTCGGCTGTGTCCCGTAGGGTGCGCACGCACGCTCGTGCCCGGCCTTAAGGGGCCAGCGCACATAAATTATATTACAATTTAGCCCTAATCACTCTTGACTATAAAAGGGGCGCTGCCCTTTCACTCCCTGCCTGAGCGTTGTTTTTAATTCCCATGTTAGTCTTAGCAAATGGTCCCTGAGTGTTTTCCTGTTCCCAAGTGTTCCCGTGCCCTACTACCTGTTCCTGTATCCAGTGCTGTGTTGGTTCCTAGCCCTATCGAGTGTTGGATTCGTGTTCTGTCATCGGTCACGCCTGCCGTCGTACCGCACTTCTGGTGTCATCTGCCACGCATGATATCCTCCGCCACGTCTGGAATCCTCTACCGTCTGGAGTTCCATCTGTGCCTAGCCACTGCGACTGTCTGAACTATTCAGGTACCCTTGTGCTGGACTTTGTATTGATTAAGTATTCTGTTGTTTTGGCCAGCTGCCTCCTCGCTAAGGTGGTGCGGCCTACTGGGTCCACATACCCACAGATCGTGACACAGGTCATCAATGCACATCATCAGCCTCCCTGTCACTCAGTGGTACACGAGTAAATAACTACCCTGCGCTATATTATCCTACGGGGCACATAACAGCTGGGGTAAACAGCACATTACTAAACAATGACAGAATGTACCTATAGAAAAGTGGCCACATACTTTTTCCCCAGCACTAAAACTCTTCATACTGTATCTGTAATTTTTGATAATTCTTCAATACAGTCTCGCAAAATAAATGACATATTTGCATTTATGAAAGTAACCAAAGGGTTAGTTTACCCTGTATAATTAGGACTATTAGCATGAGATAAAGAGTTAATGAATGGTTTTGTCGTCTGTAAAACCCCCAGGAAAGTTTAAAGGGGTTATCCGGGGACCAAAAATTGCATTGCATTAATATTTTTATGTAAAAATAAGTCACTTACTAATGTAAATTAATTTAATTTAATTTAATTTAAAATTCGGTGCTAAGTCATGTAGTTCAAACCCGGTGAATTGTTCCCGGAAGTTCTGTAGCTTTTTGAATATTGATGACGCGCCGACACGGCCCCACGTGACTGAGGTTTTGCTTCCTGTGCTGTACATGTCGGCGTGTTGTCAATGGCATGACCACAAGGGGCTGTCACATTGCCTATTGCTAGAGTCCCTGAGCAGAGCATCAGCTAGCGCTTTGCTCGGGACTCCAGCACTGCTCCCGACATTTGGTCAGTGACTTTAGGGGTTTCCTATCACTGGAGTTCCCGAACAGAGCATGAGCTGATGCTCTGCCAGGGGACTCCCACACTCCTGCCCATGTCACTGTCCATATATGAACTCCAGCACTGGGAAACCCCTGAAGTCACTGACCATATATGGACAGTGACGTCGGGAGCAGTGCTTGAGTCCCCAGGCAGAGCATCAGCTAATGCTTTGCTCGGGAATTCCAGCGATAGGAAACCCCTGAAGTCACTGACCATATATGGACAGTGACGTCGGCAGCAGTACTGGAGTCCCCGAGCAGAGCATCAGCTGATGCTCGGGAAATCCAACCATAAGAAACCCCTGAAGTCACTGACCATATATGGACAGTGACGTGGGGAGCAGTGATGGGGTCCCCGGGCAGAGCATAAGTTGATGCTCTGCACCAGCAATAGTAAACCCCTGAAGTCACTGACCATATATAGAAAGTGACGTGGGGAGCAGTGCTGGAGTCCCCGGGCACAGCATCAGCTGATGCTCTGCTCCAATGATAGGAAACCCCTGAAGTCACTGACCATATATGGACAGTGACGTGGGGAGCAGTGCTGGAGTACCCGGCCAGAGCATCAGCTGATGCTCTGCTCGGGAACTCCATCGATAGGAAACCCCTGAAGTCACTGACCAAATGTCAGGAGAAGTGCTGGAGTCCCGAGCAAAGCACTAGCTGATGCTCTGCTCGGGGACTCCAGCAAAAGGCAATGTGACAGCCCCTTGCGGTCATGCCATTGATAACATGCCAAAAACAACAGCACAGGAGGCAAGCCCTCAGTCACGTGGGGCTGTGTCATTAATATTAGAAAAGCTAAATGACTTCCGGGAACAATTCACCGGGTTTGAACTGAACGATTTAGCACCGAATTTTAAATTAAATTAAAGTACATTAGTTAATGACTTCCTTTTACATAAAAATATTAAAGCAATGCAATTTTTGGTCCCCGGATAACCCCTTTAATGATCAGTTTAAACTTGTTTTTCTCCAAAGGTGGGGGCTCAGGGTGTGTCTGACAGGCTCCCTCTTCGTTTAAGTCTATACTTGTCATTGTGTCTGTTTTCTATTGGTTTTTGTATGTTATCTCTCTTTGGCATCTTGTCCTGTATAAATAAACTGAACAGGGCATCATTCTATAGAGAATGTCACAGGAGATAATGAAGCACTTGTTTGTGTCATCTCTCCGATGCATGGTTATCTGATTTTGACTCCGAGGTTGGATTCTTAGAGTACCTTTAGGTCTCCCAAACCCAGGCTGCTCTGACACATTGATTGCCTGCCCACCCATGTCCTTGGTTAACATTCATGTAGGTAAAATAAGAATGCTTATAAAATATTAATATTAATATCAACTTCTACATCTAATGTACATTTTGCAGTGTAGTTTGGCATTTGCTTTTTCCTATACAGTACCTCTGACAGGGAATTAAAATTTTCAGTACCCTGTAACACTAGTGGTCAAAAACTTAGCTACACTGGATTGACAACTGGGATTGTGGCAACTAGGATGACATATGGACCACAGGATTTCTGGTGTTAGGAGCAGGTAGAGGAAATACAGCAGAGAAAAGAAATCTATCCCTGCATTCACCTGCATATAAACCATGGTCAAACATTTATTGGGCATTAGCTATACTTTTCCAGCAATCTCTGTATAGGGAAACAATCTGGAACAAAATGATCCTTGCATAGGTCTGATTTTCTCAATAACAACAATATACTAAGAAATTGCTAGCAATAAAATTGTCTCACAGACTCTTAAAAGTGAAGCCTATCTTACGGCCGTGATACGGTCACACTTTAACGTCGAGTTACGGCTACAACACCTGGAGGCTGGTTCCTCTGTGGTTCTACTGAGCTGAACCCCATGGTGTTCAGTAGGACCGCCGGGGTCTATCTCTTGCAACCACATTTGGGTGGTCTGAAATTGGCCTTATACACAAACTTGAAGGAATACTTATAACCTACAAAAGTTTATTATAAATTCACGTTAAATCAAAAGTGACCTAAGAAGTGAAGATCCTGCTGACTTAATCGAATACAGCTTTCTTTTATAATACTGTACATATACCACAATATACAGGATTTTACAATAAAAAAAATATATTCTTTGGTAACATTTATATTCAAAGTCACAATACAACAAGTATCTGTCTATAGAATAAATGTTTCTTTTGGGAGCGGTTAGGCTGTAGGATAGCTTATGGGTTTGAATTCCCTTTAACACGGCTTATAAAGTATATAAGTATACAATTGAAAAATATGGTCATTATGCTCGCACCTCATAAAAAGCTTTGTTGTCATCCCAGTGGTGACTCTCTGCATCCAGGAGTAGACTTGTAGCACAAACGTTGACACAGTAATTCGTAACTTGAATCTTAAGATGGCTGATAAATTCCTGATATCTCTGGACAACTGCTAGAAACAAGGGCCTATGGAATAAGAGGATGATGATGATCAAAAGAGAATAGCAATAAAGTCATGAATCATAACCTATCCGTATAAACTGTCTCCAAGTATCGCAAAATGAAAGTCCATCTAATCAGCGGAATTCTTTGGCATTTAAAAAACATTTTTAAAACTTCACATTTATTAAAACACAAAACCCTACTGTAAAAATCCAGTTATGCATTTTAAAATGAAATGCAATTTCCGAAAATTTAGTTAATTCAGAAATTTGAAAAAAAAAAATGTTTTTTTTTCAATATTTTTTTAAAATATCAATATGGATATGATGTGATTCTTAGTTACACTATGTACGGTCCCTACCATCTTTTATATGGACTGAAGTTACTGGCTCATTACACCAGTGTATGCAGTGAGTTGCTGTGTAGGCACATTAATATTCACATGAACAACTTTGGGAATATTTCCTTATGTTCTCCGTAAACTGAACAAAAAGTCTCTTCTAAAGATACTCCTGTTTTGATATATTCATCCTTATATTTTACACTTTCTTTACATTATCTGTGTGCAGCGCTACGTGAACTGTTTATGTAGCCTCCAACTATGTCATAGAAGAGAGGGGGTCTCCACTATAATCCTGGGTTTTGCCGCTCAGGACAGAAGGGCTGTTTTGTTTTCCCCCTTCAGAACCTTTCCATGATCCTTAAACCAATTCCCCACCCCCTTGTTTTCAATGTAGTGATGGGAGTTCTGTACAGGTTCTCTTCACCCAATAACAAAGAGGATGGGAGCAACCAGGAATTGGTCCCCCCTTTTCAATGGCCCAATAGCAGTTGCATGAGTTGTTTTTATGGTTTGTACACCCTTACAGTATTGTAAAGTTGAATTGCTTTTTAATTAAATAATATTTTATTCCCTAGAAAGACACACAAGCTCAACATCCTACAGAGTAGGTGGCGAGGAATAAATGGAAACAGGATAGAAGGATAATTGATATACTGTATGTTATCCACACACATATCAGTAACTTTCCAGTGAAAAGCATGTAGCCCAATTCTTGCCCATATATGTGGATAAAATGTCTTACAGCATAAGGCCTAAAAGCATTTAACTTCATGCAAACATCTGGTAAGATGGCTATTAATAGATGTTATTGCACATAATGTCAGTGTTTAGCACACTATATGGCTTAATGCCATGATATAACGTAGTACTACGACAAACTAATTATACATAAACCTCTCTTATCAACAGCTTTTAAAAGGCAGAGTTTTGTTTTTTGCACATTTGGATTGACAAAATAAATTCTGCATTATGTAAGCTTATCGTCCTCCAATAGTTTAAAGTTATCCTTTAATGTTATCTATGTATCTCAAGCAGAATAGCTACTCATTAATTTACATCAGGAGTTCCGCCCCATCCAGCCTTCTAAGAATATGGATCAGTAAATGTTATTGGTAAAAGACTTCACTGAACAAGTCTGCAAGCTCCACCCCAGAGACTCATTCAGCGATTTACAACCCATTGGACTCAATTGCACTCAACTAAAATTTTCTGAAAAGCAGCTCAATGGGAAAATTAAAAAAAATGAGATGTCATATTTAAAAGGGTTGTCTGGGATTTTTTCCAGAAACAGAGCCACTCTAGTCCATAGGATGTGTCTTGTATAACAGTCCATTGGGCTAAGCTGAATTTCAGATACACACCAGAGACTAAGGCTGAGTTGCAGTACTGGACAGACCCCATGGACAAGAGAGGCGCCATTTCTGGGGAAAAAAATATATTTTTCTAATCCTAGACATTTAATCACCGACTGCTCATTCCTGTGCATCGAACATACTAAGCTATCTTACAAAAAGAATTGTTCATTGCTACACACTGGTGAGATGATTCTGATTTGTATTCTTTTCTGTTCAAAAAAAGGTATGAAAAAAACTATAACGAAAAGAAGGACTGTGACTATATGAAGGTAAGCGGAACACAATGTAAGAAAATTCATACATACCTCTTACTCATCTGCTCATTATAGTGTGATGCATGATATAAGATGTGGGTAGCAGAGGACAGGACAACAAGGGCTGTCTTTACAGGAGCTTTGTCTGGCACTTGTGAATTCCATTCTTCCAGTTTAGTAAGAATTGAAAATGCAGCTTTGATAAACACATCTACAAAGGAAGTCCTTATTTTCTGTAGTGAATCAGCTGTGCACGCCAAAGCAAGTGGGAATAGCTTGTCAAAATCTTCCATGATGTCATAGCAAAACTAAGATAAAGACATGTGACAGTGATGACGAAAAATATGTTACATTGACTTTATTATAGGAGCTTGGGTGCTGCATGAATAGGAAACAGTGGATAACTCTACCACTACCTCCTCCTTTACCCCTATGTACAGAGCACCTCAGAATGGAAATATTTGTAATACATATAATTAGTAAAGCATTGCAGTATATTAGGAAGTGTAAGAATCACTATTTTTTGGTGACCACCCCGTTCAAAAGATAGAATAAAAAGTGATCAAAAAGTCACATGTACCCTAAAATGGAACCAATAAATACTACAACCAGTCCCGTATAAAATAAGCCCTTACACAGCTTTTTGGACAAAAAAATTAAAAAGTTATGGCTCTCAGAATATGGTGACACAAAAAATAAAATAATTTAAAAACAAAATTATTTTCTTGTGCAAATGCTGCAAAACATTAAAAAAAAACCTATAAACATATGGTATCGCGGTAATTGTATTGACCTACAGAATAAAGTAAAAATTGAATTTATAGCCCACGGTAAACACTGTAAAAATAAAATAAAAATAATAGCAAACATCAGAATCGCTGTTTTTGTGGTCATATTGCGTGCCAAAGAATGAAAAGAAAAGTGAAAAAAAATAAAATTAAAAATCGCATGTACCCCAGAACTGTACCAATGAAAACAACAGATTGTATTGTCCAGCAACAAACAAGCCCTCACGCAGCTCCGTTAGAGAAAAAATAAAAATGTTCTGGCTCTCAGAATATGGCAACACAAAACATGCAGTATGTTCCAAAAGCGGATAAGAATGGGCACCAATTATCAGCGCAACACTGGCCACACATCTGCAGATTATTTATTTTCTGCATTATTATACCCTCTTATTATGCGCTGATGTACTACATATAGGTTATAAACTAAAACACCAGCAAAACCCCATACAGAACAACCACCAAGCAAAATCTGCACTCCAAAAGCCAAATGGCGCTCCCACGCTTCTGAACACTAGTGTGTGCCAAAACAGTCGTTTACGCCCACATATATGGCATCACCATACCCGGGAGAACCTGCTTAACACTTTATGAGATATTTGTCTTTGGTGGCACACACTAGGCACAACATATTGTGCACTAAAACGGCATATCAACGGAAAATTGCAATTCTCACTTTGCACCATCAGCTGCGCTTTCATTTCTAATGAAAAAACACCTGTGAGGGCAAAATGCTCACTACATTCCTTAAAATGCGGCTGTGTCACCAGTTCCATACTTCCCTATCTCCTACCTAATCTAATAGGCGCTGTGTTGTAGATAACTACTGTGTTTTGTTTTTTTAATAAAAACGTTTATTAGTGACAAAGTTATGAGCATTTTAACATTTATGCAAATTTTTTGTAAAAACCCAACTGGGAGTTTTTTTTTACTTTATCCAAGTGGGCGTTTTAAAGAAAAGTGTATGACGCTGACCAATCAGCGTCATACACTTCTCTTCATTCATGTCCAGCTTTAGTCAAAGCACAGTGTGATCCCGCAAGATCACGCTGTTCCGTCGCTTACTCTGGAGCGTCGGAAGAATGACCAGACATCGCCTCCAGCCAGGAGTGCTGTGACTAAAGCTGGACATGAATGAAGAGAAGTGTATGACGCGGATTGGTCAGTCATACACTTTTCTTTACAACACCCACTTGGTTAAAGTAAAAAAAACGCCCAGTTGGGTTTTTACAAAAAAATTTGCAGAAATGTTAAAATGCTCATAACTTTGTCACTAATAAATGTTTTGTTTTTTTTAAAAAAAAAACAACACAGTAGTTATCTACAACACAGCTCCTATTAGATTAGGTAGGAGATTGGGAAGTATGAAACTGGTGAGAGCCTCTTTAAGGGATGTAGTTTCCAAAATAAAGGGTCAAGTCTAAGGGGTTGGTTTTACTATTTGACCTCAGAGCCCTGCAATTGTGAATCAATGCTGTGAAAATCATCAAAATGGACCTCAAATGTGAATGGCATGGCGCTCTTCACTTCTGAGCCATGTCAGGTGTCCAGGCAAATAATAAATGCTATGAAGGGTGTAGTTTCCAAATTGGGGTCACTTCTCGGGGCTTCCACTATACTCTGGTATCTCAGGGGTTTTGCAAATGCGCCATGGCGCCCAAACACCAAAATCTGCATGCCAAATTGCACTCCTGCCTTTCTGAGACCTGCTGTGTTTCCAAACAGCAGTTTATGACTACATGTGGGGTATTGCCGTACATGGGAGAAATTGCTTTACAGATGTTGGGGGTGATTTTTCTTTTTGATCCCTTGTGAAAATGATAAAATTAAACTTTTTAGTTGAAAAATTTTGATATTCATTTTTACGGCCTAATTCCAATAAATTCTGCAAAAGACCTGTAGGGTCTAAAATGCTCACTATAACTCTAGATTGATTCCTTAAGGGGTGTCGTTTACTAAATGGGGCCACTTTAAGGGGCATCTACTGTTTTAGCCCCGCAGGGGCTTTGCAAATGTGACATGGAGCTCCAAAAGCCAAATGGTGTTCCTTCCCTTTTGAGCCTTGCCGTGTGTCCAAACAGCCGTTAATGACCACATATGGGGTATTGCCTTAATTAGGAGAAATTGTTTTTCAAATGTTTGGGTGCTTTTTCTCCTTTATTCCTTGTAAAAATGTAAAATTTTCAAATTTTAAATCAGAAAAAAATTAGCTTTTCAATTTCGTGGCCTAATTCCACTAAATTCAGCTGAAAACCTGTGGGTTCAAAATGCTCACTATACCACTCGATGAATTCCTTCAGGGGTGTAGTTTCCAAATGGGGGGTTTCCACTGATTTGGTCCCGCAGGGGCTTTGCAAATGTGACATGGCGCTGCAAACCATTCCAGCAAAATTCTGAGCCCTGACGTGGGTCCAAACAGGAGTTTATTACCACATATGGGGTATTGCTTTGCTCAGAACAGTTTCCTTTCCAAATGTTGGGGTGCTTTTCTCCTTTATTTATTGTGAAAATGGAAAAATCTGAGCTAAAACTACATTTTATTAGAAAAAAATGTAGATTTTAATTTTCATGGCCTAATTCCACTAAAGTCAGCAAGGTCCAAAGAAACTTGAAAAACTATCATTCCTTGCTGAAAGCGCTCCTGCACTCACGTTAGAAGTCAGCCACGTCCCCAGTAACGGAAAGGCCTCTCCGTGGGTAAAGTATAAAACCGCTTTATTTCATTAAAAAGACATGTGTAAGATAACAGCATATGTCTCTGTATATGGTTCTGGAAGCTACACGTTTCGACCTAGGACTTAGGTCTTCATCAGGCTTATGAAAACTCAGCAAAGTGCGTTCTTTAAATGATCAATTGACCGAGAACCACTTCTGGGTCAAAGGTACAGTGGGAGTGGTTCGTTCCCTTTCCTCTGCCGGTATTCGGTGAATGTTTTATAATCGTGAATAAATAATAAAATAGATACAGTGCATATATACCATAAAACAATGTTAAAATTATGTTAAGACTGTACAAAAATGATTAAAATCCATTTTGAAAATAAAACGTCCCACGTCTGATTAAGTGCACACAATAGCAGGCATTTACGTCTGAAAAGACAGACTGTTTTCAGGAGAAAACAGCTGCCTCGTTTCAGACGTAAATGCTCCTCCTCGCATTGTGCGAGGCTTCTCCGACAGCCGTAAATTTTGAGCTGTGCTTCATTGAGTTCAATGAAGAACGGCTCAAATTACGTCTGAAAGAAGTGTCCTGCACTTCTTTTGACGAGGCTGTATTTTTACGTGTCGTCGTTTGACAGCTGTCAAACGACGACGCGTAAATGACAGGTCGCCTGCACAGTACGTTGGCAAACCCATTCAAATGAATGGGCAGACGTTTGCCGACGTATTGTAGCCCTATTTTCAGACGTAAAACGAGGCATAATACGCTTCGTTTACTCCTGAAAATAGGTCGTGTGAACCCAGCCTAAGAACGAACAGACGTGGAACGTTTTATTTTCAAAAGAGATTTTAATCATTTTTGTACAGTCTTAAAATAATTTTAACATTGTTTTATAGTGTATATATGCATTGTATGTAACATGAGTGCAGGAGCGCCTTCAGCAAGCAGTGATTGTTTTTCAAGCTTTTTTGGACCTTTTCCCCACATCGGAGTATTTAGCCACCGGTGTCCACTCCGATGGCCAGCAAACTGCCTAATTTTGGAGCACAATGGCTCCACATGCTAGATGATCGAGTTGTGCCGACCTTCCAGCACAACTATAGAAGGCGAATGCCCTTTTTATAAACACACTTTTGCTAGTACCATCCACCTTTGAATCGACGGTATCACCTTAGAGGAGCGCTTTGTGTCTGTCTTTTTTTTCCCCATATCCCTAAAAAGTCAGCAAAAAACCTGTGGGGTCAAAACTCTAACTATACCGCTCGATAAATTCCTTGAGGGGTGACGTTTCCAAAATGGGGTCACTTTTGGGGGGTTTGCACGGTTTTGGTCCCTTAGGGGCTTTGCAAATTCGACATGACACCCGAAAACCATTCCAGCAAAACTTGAGCTCCAAAAGCCAAATGATGATCCTTCTCTTCTGAGCCCTGCCGTGGGTCCAAACAGCCGTTTATTACCACATATGGGGTAATAATCGGAAGAAATTGCTTCTCAAATGTTGGGGTGTTTTTTTCTCCTTTATTCCTTGTAAAAATTAAACATTTCTGTGCTTTATTAGAAAAAATTTAGATTTTTATTTTCATGGCCTAATTCCACTAATTTCAGCAAAAAAACATGGAGGGTCCAAATGTTCACTATACCCCTTGAAAAATTCCTTGAGGGGTGCAGTTTGTCAAATGCTGTCTTTTTTGGGGTATTTCCACTGTTTTGGCCCCACAAGACCTCTTCAAACCCGACATGGTGCCTAAAATATATCCTAAGAAAAAGGAGGCCCCAAAATCCACTGTGCTCCTTTGCTACTGAGGCCTATACCTCTAGGTCCACATGTGGGATATTTCTAAAAACTTCAGAATCATGGCTATAAATTTCTCTGGTAAAGCCTTCTGTGTTACAGAAAAACATGGATTAAAACAGATTTTCTGCAAAAAAAAAAATGAAATTTGTCAATTTTAGCTCCACTTTGGTTTAATTCCTGTGAAATGCCTATAGGGTTAAGAAACTTTCCAAAAACGGTTTTGAATATTTTGAGGGGTGCAGTTTTTAACATAGGGCGAGTTATAGGGGGTTTCTAATATATAGGGCCGTCTAAGCCGCTTCAGAACTGAACTGGTCCCTAAAAAAAAGGCTTGAAATTTTCTTGAAAACGTGAGAAATTGCTGCTAAAGTTATAAGCCTTGTAACGTCCTGGAAAAATAGAAGGATGTTCAAAAAACGATGCCAACATAAAGTAGACATATATGTGAACTAGTAACTATTTTGTGTGGTATTACTATCTGTCTTACAAGCAGATACATTTAAGTTTCGAAAAATGCTATTTTTTGCAAATTTTCTCAAAAGTTTGGTGTTTTTCACAAATAAACACAGAATGTATCATAAATTTTACCCCTAACTTAAAGTACAATGTTTCACGAGAAACCAATCTCATAATCGCTTGGCTAGGTGAAAGCATTCCAAAGTTATTATCACATAAAATGACATGTCAGATTTGAAAAATAGAGCTGCGTCCTGAGCATGCCAACTAGTCAATGTCTTTAAGGGGTTAATACCAGTTGCCAAGATACATACAGTTTATTTAACAGTTTTAGTCTAAACTAAACTGCTAAGCTTCAAGTAGCCTATAAAACCTAAACGAAAAGAAATAAAAGACGCAAAAAGTTCTTACTGTACTTTCCTGCGAAAAACCCCATAAACCTATAGCGAACTAATGACCCTTTGTTGGTTCCCATGGGTCAACTTTGTTTAACTTTGCGTCTTAAAAGAGTTTGATACAGTAGTACCTACAATGTTACAAAAGAAAAAAAGAAAACCATAGTGTCCCTTTTTGTTTTAATTCGACAAGAATGAGCATTACTTAGGGTAACTGACGAGTGGCTTCAACACCTAACTGATCAGCTCACATAATGGTCAGAATAGAGGAAAACACAGGACTGGGAGGAGTGCATTGGTTGCCATGGGCCATAAGCAAAAACCTTTTAATGTAACAAAGTACAGTATGTAAAGCACAGGTTAAATGTTCACTAACTTTTCAAAAGGACTTTGCATAAATTAAAAGTGAATATAAGAAACTTTGTAATATATGTAATCTTATTAGAGAAAAATGCCTCTTTCTCCACTTATCAGGATCCTTTCTTCCCCTCTCCTAACTGTTCACTCACTCTGGGTTTACAGCTTTTTCCGTTTCCCAAGACAAGAAGGGCTCTCAGCTCACTGAGGAATCAGGTTACAGATGCCCATAGAAGTTTATGGAGAAGGGAGGAGGAGGAGGAGGGAGCAGGAGAAGCGTGAGAGAGAGAGACAGAGGAGAGAAACACAGAGACGCTGCAGCATATTTCTTATAAGTGTTATATCTCATCCCAGTGCTGGATTCACAGCTACACTGCTCAATACTGCTGTATAATCTCCTCAGCTTCTGACCCCAGTACCTAATTTACAGCTACACTGCTCATTACTGATGTATAGTATCCTCCATTATGCTGCAGCGTCAGGAGAGGAGGATTCTCCTCCTGTTTGTATGCAGTTTATGGCAGACATGGTAGCAATTAGGCTTTACCAACTAGCGCAGAGAAAACTGAGAATTAGAAATAGAGTCTGCAAAGGTAAAACGGCTAAAAAATGCAGAATACATGTCATATAATGGCCAGAAATACTGTTATACCTCATGTACACACACGACAGCTTATTATGAAAAGTGACCTGAAAGGTTAGGTACGCTTTAAATTCTTGCATGTTCTGAGCTACAGTTTGTATTGTCTGGTAACAATGATATGGCTTAGCTTATTGTCGAGTTATGATAATAGATTGCTTACTTTGCAGCCAACCTTATCTAATAGTTTGGGTATAACTAATAGGCTGTATGCCAGCATGGTGCACTACATGTAACTGGCACACTTAATGAAGCTATATCTGTGTGCAATGATAATACTAAGCGGCCACCCCCCTCTTGAATAGTAGGCGTGAGAGTGGCTGTTCATCAGTATTTTTGCACCTGTGCAATCTCCCTACGTCCACATGCGAATTGGTGCGTGCATGGCCGGCCTTAGCTATGTGCGACACGTGCGGTCGCACAGGGCGCCGGCCGCCATGCTGCAAGGGGGGCGCCAGTGGGTACGAGCAGAAGAGAGGAGAAATTTTCCTTCCTCTGCACTGCTGCGTGAAGTGAGCGCTGATTGGAGGAGCAGCAGGTGCTTCTGTCTGCTCCACCAATCAGCACAGCCTATACTGCAGTGTCACACACACTCAGCACATCACGCAGCTCCTTCCTGCTGTGCTGATGCCCCAGTGAAGACTCCTCCACGGAGCTCCAGAGTCAGGTAAGAAGAGCAGCAGCTTTAGCTTAATCTATGTTTATTTATGTGCTGTGTGAGGGAGGGGGAGAGAGGGGGCTTTATGTGATGTGTAACAGGATGTTTTGTTTTTTTAAAAGATCGATTTTGTGGGGGAGGGGAGACTAGGTGATAGGGGCTTTGTGTGTGTGTATTTTTTACAGATCGATTTTGAGGGTGAGGGGACATTGCCCTAAATGCTATAGGAGTGTGGGGGGATTCTTTATAAATGTATTTTGTGGGGAGGGGGACTTCTGTATAGTTTATTTAGTGGTGTAGGAGCTTATTATGAATCATGGGGAGGGGAACTTAGCTTTATGTATGGGGAGAAAGGATTCTTTAGGGTACGGCCACACGGAGCGGCCCTCACACTGTCGCAACGCGGCCAACAACCGCGCTGGCACTATGTAGGAGCGGCTGTCAAATACCTCGTTAAGGGGTATTCCGGTTACATGCTCATGCGCACTGCCGCTCCATTCATTCTCTATGGGAGCGCCGGAGATAGCCGAGTGCAGTGTTCTGCTTTTTCCGGCGCTCCCATAGAGAATGAATAGGAGGTAAGTTGTTGTAATTTGCAAAATCGTGCGTCCATAAAGGGTGTATTAATTCACGGCCGCACGTTAACGCGGGTAAACCGTCCCTTTATCTGCAAAATTGTGCGGCCCTGAATTAATACACCCTTTATGGCTGCACCATTTTGCAAATTACAACAACTTACCTCCTATCCATTCTCTATGGGAGCGCCGGAAAAAGCAGAACACTGCACTCGGCTATCTCCGGCGCTCCCATAGAGAATGAATGGAGCGGCAGTGCGCATGCAAATGTAACCGGAATACGTGCGGCCACTCACAGGCTGTTTGACAGCCGCACTGAACATGGTGCCGGCGTGGTTGTTAGCTGCGTTGCGACCGTGTCAGGGCCGCTCCGTGTGGCCTAACCCTTAGGCTGGATTCACACGAGCGTGTGCCTTTTGCGCACGTAAAAAAGACGGCGTTTTGCCTGCGCAAAATGCATTTGATAGCTCCGTGCAGCAGCAGCATATGATGCGTGGCTGCGTGCTTTTTGCGCAGCCGCCATCATTATGACACTCCATTTGGATGTTTGTAAACAGAAAAGCACGTGGTGCTTTTCTGTTTTGACTCATCATTTTGACAGCTGTTGCGCGAATCACGCTGGTCGCACGGAAGTGCTTCCGTGTGGCATGCATGGTTTTCACGCACCCATTGACTTTCATAAAAATCACACATGTCTGCACGGCCCCATAGACTAATATAGGTCCGTACAACGCACATGAAAATCACGCGCGTTGCACGGACGTATATCCCGTTCGTCTGAATAAGCCATTAGAGATAATATTTGTGGGGAGAGCAACTTGATTATTAGGGTAGGAACACACAGGGCGGATACGTAAAACTACAGTGTATACATCCTGAGAACCGCAGGGAATTTCACCTGAAAAACAACAGCACCAAATTTTGGTGCAGTTTTTTGGGCGGAAAGACTGCAGAAATAAATTTAAAAAAAAGCTAATACTCCAGGCCGTAGTCCCTCTCTCTCTCTGAGCGTAGCCCCGCCTCCTGCGATGACGCTGTAGTCCATGTGACCGCTGCAGCCTTTGATTGGCTGCAGCTGTCACATGGGATGCGTCGTCATCCCTGGAGGCCGGGCTACTCTCAGAACAGAATACGCATCGCTATGACTACGTCCGGGTGTATTACTTTTTTTTTTCTCATTAGAGATTAACGATAAGCAAAGTTTTTATCATTGATCTTCCCCTTTGTTAACACTGACCAAATATCATTATAATTGGTCAGAAACTGGCAAATCATGATGATAATTGGCTCAACTAAATAGGCCTGTAATGGGGGTATATTCAGGCTTAGTGCCTAGGGCAGCGTGAGTTGTAAATACGGCCCTGCTAAAGACGCAGATACTATTCAACACTATAGCAGAGCAGGGAGGTATCTCCCTGCTCTGCGATCTACTAGGCTGGTGGTTCCCAACATGAGGTTCCCATGAGAACCCTCCAGGGGTGCCGCGACACTCCTCTGGACAACTGGCACGGACGTGCTTTCTCTCCTCCTCCTCATAGCGCAAAGTGGATGTGAGGAGGAGATTTTTTTGCAGAACCCATGTAGATGGCACCCCCCGACTAAATGGACAGAGACGTCAGGGGCTTCTCCTGGAGTGGAATCCCTGGTCACAGCGCCGGCAACGCTGTGGACAGGGATTCCGCTTCAGGAGTTAGTTGCCCGATGTCACTGTTCATATATGGACAAAGACATCAAGCACTCCGTCAAGGAGCGGAATCCCCAGCCACAGGGAGCTACAGTGGCGCTATCTACAGGAAGGGAGTGCTACCTTCATGGGGGCTGTGTGGCACTACCTACAAGGGGGCTGTGCGGCAAGGGGGCTGTGCGGCAAGGGGGGGATTTGTGGCACTACTTACTAGGGATGCACAATGCATCGAAACTTCGATACTGTGCATCCCCAAATGGTTCGAGCCACACCGGTAAGTATAGTAATACATGATGAATGAGAGCGGGGCTGCGGCTGTGTAATACAGCCATTGCCCCGCTCCTGAGTCCTGACATGAGCGCGCCGCGAGGATGATGCGATGCGGCCAGTGCTGCACTAATGAGCGGCGGCACTGAAAACAGAACATGGCGGCCGCACTGCAAAACACCCCCGTGTTCTGTCTTCGGTGTCTGCGCCGCCGCTCATTAGTGCAGCGCCGGCCGCATTACCTCATGCTGACCGCGCACGCACTTCTGTCAGGAGCGGGGCAATGACTATATTACACAGCCGCAGCCCCGCTCTATAACGGCGGAGATCAGAGAAACCGCTCATCTCCGCCGCTATTCTCCTGAATGCTGCGATCAAAACTGACTGCAGCATTCAGGGGAAAGTGAGGAGGGGGGATGCCCCTTGGATCGCGTCACAGGGAATTCCTGTGACGCGATTGAGGGCCATACCATATATGGGCAGACAGCCCAGGGTCTATTGAAGGACCCCAGGGCTGTCTTACCATATTTCCTGTTGTTAGGGCATACTTAGGTATGTCCTAACAACTGCCTGTGTACTATCTGTCCACCGGCTAATGTACTGGCATATATCTGATATATGTCAGTATATTAAAGTTTAAAAATAAAGTAAAAACATAAAGTAATGTTAAATTTTAAAAAATACACATACACCTTTTTTTTACAATAAACCTTAAAATAAGTCTCAATATATAAAATATACACAAATTCGGTATTAGCGCGGCCGTAATAACCTACACAACAATTTTTTTGCGCCATTTATGATGTGTACGCTGTAAAAAAAAACTAAAAAAAAACTTCTTTCACTTATTAATGTGAGGCACGAGGTGTGATGCGGAATTTAACCTCCATGTGCCTCACATTAATAGTAATTAACCCCATCATGTACCTCACACATTAACCCATTATGACTGAGAAACATGATGGGGTTAATTACTATTAATGTGAGGCAAATGGAGGTTAAATTCAGCATCACACCTCGCGCTTCACATCAGAAAATGGAAGAACTTTTTTTTATTACTGTTGGCAAAGTATCGCTTTGGTATCGAAATTGCAATACTACACAAAGTATCGGTATTGAAGTCCAAATTCAGGTGTCGTGATATCCCTACTACCTACAAAGGGGCTGTGTGGTACTATCTACAGGGGGCATCTGTGAGTGGACGGGCTGATGATAGTTTTACTGTGAGTGGAGGGGCTGATGGTAGTTTTACTGTGAGTGGGGGCTGATGGTCATTACTGTGAGTGGGGGGCTGATGGTCATTACTGTGAGTGGGGGCTGATGGTCATTACTGTGAGTGGACGGGCTGATGGTCATTACTGTGAGTGGAGGGGCTGATGGTCATTTTACTGTGAGTGGGGGCTGATGGTCATTACTGTGAGTGGACGGACGGGCTGATGGTCATTACTGTGAGTGGGGGCTGATGGTCATTTTACTGTGAGTGGAGGGGCTGATGGTAGTTTTACTGTGAGTGGAGGGGCTGATGGTCATTTTACTGTGAGTGGAGGGGCTGATGGTCATTTTACTGTGAGTGGGGGCTGATGGTAGTTTTACTGTGAGTGGAGGGGCTGATGGTCATTTTACTGTGAGTGGAGGGGCTGATGGTCATTTTACTGTGAGTGGGGGCTGATGGTAGTTTTACTGTGAGTGGAGGGGCTGATGGTCATTTTACTGTGAGTGGAGGGGCTGATGGTCATTTTACTGTGAGTGGAGGGGCTGATGGTCATTTTACTGTGAGTGGACGGGCTGATGGTCATTTTACTGTGAGTGGAGGGGCTGATGGTAGTTTTACTGTGAGTGGAGGGGCTGATGGTCATTTTACTGTGAGTGGGCGGCTGATGGTCATTTTACTGTGAGTGGAGGGGCTGATGGTCATTTTACTGTGAGTGGAGGGGCTGATGGTCATTTTACTGTGAGTGGACGGGCTGATGGTCGTTTTACTGTGAGTGGGGGCTGATGGTAGTTTTACTGTGAGTGGACGGGCTGATGGTCATTTTAGGGTATGTTCACACGACAGCGTCCATTACGGCTGAAATTACGGCGCTGTTTTCAGGAGAAAACGGCTCTGGAATTTCAGACGTAATGGCATGTGCAGGCGCTTTTCGCTGCGTCCATTACGGACGTAATTGGAGCTGTTTTTCTATGGAATCAATGGAAAACGGCTCCAATTACGTCTCAAGAAGTGACAGGCTTTTCTTCGACGCGGGCGTCTCTTTTACGCGCCGTCTTTTGACAGTGGCGCGTAAAAAAAATGGCCGTCGGCACAGAATATCGTAAGACCCATTCAAATGAATGGGCAGATCTTTGCCGACGCTTTTGAGCCGCATTTTCGGACGTAATTCGGGGCTAAAACGCCCGAATTACGTCCGTAAATAGTGTGTGTGAACCCAGCCTTACTGTGAGTGGGGGGCTGATGGTCATTTTACTGTGAGTGGGGGGGGGGCTGAAGGTCTTCAAGTGGTTTCCACCTCTGACCTCCAATTGAAATTAATAATAGGAAGAAAATAGCTGTGGCGCTCGTTTGGAGCTTTTTTTGCTGCGTCTTTTGCATTCGCTTCAACGGCTTAAAAAAAAACGCTAAAAAAACCCCATCAAATAACGCTGTCAATCCAAAAGCAGATTTTTTCTGCCTTACAAAAAACGCTGTGTGAACATACCCTAAGGCCTCATGCACACGACCGTAGCCGTGTGCACGGCCGTGATTTTCGGGTCGGCCGGCTGCGGACTGTCAGCCGCAGGCCGCCCGCAAATCGCGGGACATGCACATGGCCGCCACCATTGTTTTCAATGAGCCCGGACCGCAGAACAGGGCCGTAATAAGACATGCCCGTTCTTTCTGCGGTCCGGGCTCCCGGGCCGTGTAAGGACCGCAAAAACTACGGTCGTGTGCATGGCCCCATAGAAAAGAATGGGGCCGCAATTCTCCCGTGGATTTTCGGGGGAATTGCGGCCGCAAAAACACGTGTGCATGGGGCCTAAGAATGTAGTGCTTATTTTTAGCTATTATCTGTCTTTCTCTAAACAATTTTTGGTAGGGGGGCCCTGAGGAATTTTTTTTATTCCAGGGGTGGCTCAAGTCCGAAAAGGTTGGGAAACTCTGTAACAGGCTACAGAGGCGCCTGCGGCCTATGAGGCGCAGGGACAGGATCCCTGCGCAGTCGGCGTGATGACATCTCTGGATCAAGCCGGCCTACGCAAGGATCCTGTCAGGTGGAGGTGGGGGGCAGTATGTCACTTTCTACAATGGGGAGGTGGGTGCTGTATGACACTGTTTACAAGGGGGCGGTGGGGGGCACTGTGTACAAGAGGGAGGTGGGGCTGTATGACACTACAAGGGGCAGATGGGGGGCTGTAGGGCACTACAAGGGGCAGATGGGGGCTGTATGACACTACAAGGGGCAGATGGGGGCTGTATGGCACTGTCTACAAGGAGGAGGTGGGGGATTATGGCACTGTCTACAGGGAGGCTGTACGGCACAATCTACAGGGGGCACTTTTTACTAGGGGGGCTGTGGGGGCATTATACTCTGGAGGACATTATACTGTGTAGGGGCAATACAGGGGGCATAACACTGTGTGGACACAATTAGAGGACAAAATACTGTGTCCTTGAAGGCGTTATAATATATTACATTATTAAATATTATTATTATACTGTGTGTGGGACACTAAAGGGGCATTACACTGTGTGGGGGCACTATATAGGGCATTATACTGTGGAGAGGAATTATGCTTTTTTATGGGGCATTTTTTATAATGGCGTGGGGCGCCGAAAGATAATTTCGCACGGGGCGCCATCTACCCTAAGGCCGGCCCTGGGTGCGTGCAGCTGCCATTGTGAGTAAGTTTGTCTTTTTTCAGTGATTTTAGATTGTGTACTTTCTATCACAGTGATATAAACAAGGCAACATAAGTAAAATAAATGCATGTAGGTATTACTAATTATGCTTGCCTTTTTGTTTTAGAACTTACCTTTGCAACTTTTTTAGGCCTCTGTTTTTCTGAGATGGATCCGTAGTGCTCATACATCTTAGAGATGTAGGCAAGGTCTATTTGGGACCTTCCTGTTGAAGATAATTCTGCATGATCTCTCTGCAGAGCACAAGTAGTAACCATTTCCAATTCACTACTTAGACTGTGCGACAAGGAAACGGACAGTTCTTGAAGGTTTTTTCTCCAACCAAATTTTAAGGTAGGCTATAATATAAAAGATACATAATCAATATGAAAAGATGAACTCAGTGCATGCATGCTAACGTGAACCCAATAGTTGTGAAATATTTATAAATGTGTTTTTATATATATATATATATATATGACACACACATAAATATATATATATATATATATATACATATATATATATATATATGCAATATAGATATATGCTGATCATCCGAGACATTAAAGCCACTCCCCTAATATTGTGTACTATGGGGCTACGTAGGCCGAAATGCAGCGTGCTGTGATGCACTGTGTGTTCTGACAGCTTTCTATGATAGCCAGCAGTAAATTTTTCAACAATTTGTGCTACAGTAGCTCTTATGTGGGATCTTACCAGACGGGCTAGCCTTCACTCCCCGCACACATCAATAAGCCCTGGGCACCCATAAACCAGTTCACTGGCTGTCCTTCCTTGGACCACTTTTGAGAAGTACTAACAACTCCATACTGGGAACTCTGTACAACACCTGCCATCTTGGAGATGATCAGGCGTCATTTGTCTAGTCATCACCATTCAACCCTTGTCAAAGTTTCTCAGATCCTTAAACTTGCCTATATTTCCTGCTTGCAACACATTAATTTCAAGAACTGACTGTTTCCTAGCTGTCTACTATATCCCACCACTTGACAGGTGCCATTGTAACTATATAATCAATGTGATTCACTTCATCTGTCAGTGGTTTTAATGTTATGGCTGAATGGTGTATGTATACTAATAAATATACGCACACACACACACACACATTATATATATATATATATATATATATATATATATATATATACACACACACACATTGTTAACCTATATGTGCAAAATTTTAGCCCCTCTACGTGGGCCCATTTCTCAAGCGATACAATAGTGTACAAGGTGAATATAAATAGCATCAAGTAGTGATAATCATGATTACCTATAATTAAGTCAGTGATTAAAAATAAAATATATATCTAATAGTAAGTATGACAATTTTTGACATTGTGAATGTAATGGCCGGAAGGAGGTGAAGGGAAAGTGAGCCCTAATCTACCCACCGCCCTGTCCCTGCCTACTTGCAACGACTCGCACTAGGCGACGAGGTACAACTGGGCGGCGGTCCCTACGCTGTCTAAGTGCACAGGAAAACAAACAGGGAACATGCAAGGGAAGGGGCAGTAGCCACGGAACGCCACGAGGAAACGGAGCGGCGAACGGACAGTCAGGACCAGGACGAAGTGAGTAAACCCAAGCGGGCAAGGAGACAGAAGCAAGCCAGGGGCAAAGCAAAGCAGGTCAAGCAGAACTGCAGCAAGGCAGAAGCACGGCAGAAGAAGGCTGGACCAAGCAGCAGTGGGGCCAGGAATCCAAAAGAATTACAAGCACTGAGGGAGAGAACAGGGCAGGTAATAAAGGACAGGGGGCGGAGCTAACTCCGACAGACCAGGCCGCGATAGGCTCTCCCACTCCTGAGCCTGCCACCCTGGTTGGTGGGAGATGGTGTCAGTCGAACAGGTCTGGCCTCAGGTGTGGATTGATTAATCCCAGGAGTATACCTAGATGAAGTACCTGGCAGATCCCTAACAGTACTCCCCCTTTTATGAGGGGCCACCGGACCCTTACTAAGGGGACCCGGTTTAGTGGGGAAGAGAAGGTGGAACCTCCTGATCAATACCCCAGCGTGAACATCACGGGCAGGTACCCAAGTCCTCTCCTCCGGCCCGTATCCTCTCCAATGGACCAGGTACTGGAGGGAGCCCTGGACCATCCTACTGTCCATAATCTTGGCCACCTCGAATTCCACCCCCTCAGGGGTGAGAACGGGAACAGGAGGTATCCTCGAGGGGGACCAGGACGGGGAGCAGCGTTTAAGGAGGGAGGCATGGAAGACGTCATGTATGCGAAATGATGGGGGGAGCTCCAGACGGAAGGATACAGGGTTGAGGACTTCAATGATCTTATAAGGTCCAATAAATCGGGGAGCAAACTTCCTGGACGGGACCTTAAGGCGCAAGTTCCTGGACGACAACCAGACCAAATCCCCGACGACAAACCGGGGGTTAGCAGAACGTCTACTATCCGCCTGAATCTTTTGTGCGCTCTGGGACGCCTCTAGGTTCTTCTGAACCTGGGCCCAGACGGTGCACAGTTCCCGATGAACATCCTCTACCTCAGGATTATTGGAACAACCAGGGGAGACGGAGGAGAATTTTGGGTTAAACCCGAAATTACAGAAAAACGGGGAGACCCCTGACGAGTTACTGACCCGGTTATTCAAGGAAAATTCAGCAAGGAGAAGGAATGAGACCCAATCGAATTGACAGTCAGAGATGAAACACCTTAAATATTGTTCCAGGGATTGGTTGGTCCTATCCGTTTGGCCATTAGTTTCGGGATGGAAGGCGGAGGAGAAGGACAGATCAATCTCCAACTTTTTACAAAAAGCTCTCCAAAATAAGGAAACAAATTGTACCCCTCTGTCAGAAACGATATTGACTGGGGCCCCATGGAGACGCAGGATGTGTTTCACAAACAAAGAAGCTAACGTCTTGGCGTTAGGTAGCTTCTTAAGGGGCACAAAGTGGCACATCTTGCTGAAGCGGTCGACTACCACCCACACCACCGACTTGCCCTGAGATGGAGGCAAATCGGTGATAAAATCCATGGAGATATGGGTCCAAGGTCTCTGGGGAATGGGCAAGGAACGTAGTAGGCCCGCAGGTCGGGACCTAGGGGTTTTGGACCTAGCGCAAACCTCACAAGCGGCGACGTAAGCCCTAACGTCTTTAGGCAACCCAGGCCACCAATAGTTTCTGGTAATGAGGTGTTTGGTGCCCAAGATGCCAGGATGACCAGATAGAGCGGAGTCATGGTTTTCCCTGAGTACCCTCAGCCGGTATTGCAGGGGAACAAACAGTTTGTCCCCAGGGACGTTCCCGGGAGCTGCACCCTGATCAGCCGCGATATCAGAAGCTAAATCAGAATCCGTGGCAGAGACGATTATACCAGGGGGTAAAATACAAGCAGGATCCTTCTCAGAAGGAGGATTGGCCATGAAACTACGTGACAGAGCATCAGCCTTAATATTCTTGGACCCAGCCCTATAGGTAACCAAGAAATTAAATCTGGTAAAGAATAGTGCCCACCGAGCTTGTCTAGGATTAAGCCTCCGGGCCGATTCTAGGAAAACCAGATTCTTGTGATCCGTAAGGACCGTTACCTGGTGTCTGGCCCCCTCCAGAAAGTGCCGCCACTCCTCAAAAGCCCATTTAATGGCTAGAAGTTCGCGGTTGCCAATATCATAGTTACTCTCCGTGGGCGAAAACTTCCTAGAGAAGTAAGCACAGGGGCGGAGATGGGTGAGGGAGCTGGTACCCTGGGACAAGACGGCCCCCACTCCCACCTCGGAAGCGTCAACCTCCAGAATAAATGGCTCCTCTTGGTTGGGCTGAATCAGCACGGGGGCCGAGATAAAGCACTTCTTGAGGGTCTCAAAGGCCTGGACGGCCTCAGGGGGCCAATGGAGGACATCAGCACCCTTGCGGGTAAGGTCCGTAAGAGGCTTAGCGACGACCGAGAAGTTGGCAATAAATCTCCTGTAATAGTTGGCGAACCCTAAAAAACACTGTAACGCCTTAAGGGAGGCAAGTTGGACCCATTCCGCCACAGCCTGAACCTTGGCAGGGTCCATGCGGAATTCATGAGGAGTGAGGATTTGCCCTAAAAATGGTATCTCCTGTACCCCAAAGACACATTTTTCAGTCTTAGCAAACAGATTATTCTCCCGAAGGACCTGGAGCACCTTCCGGACATGCTCCACGTGGGAGGACCAGTCCTTGGAAAACACCAGTATGTCATCAAGGTACACAACAAGAAAATTACCCAGGTACTCTCTCAGGATTTCATTAATAAAATTCTGGAAGACAGCAGGGGCATTACACAACCCAAAGGGCATGACCAGGTATTCGAAATGACCCTCGGGTGTGTTGAACGCAGTTTTCCACTCATCCCCCTCTTTGATGCGGATAAGGTTATATGCCCCCCGTAGATCGAACTTAGAAAACTATTGGGCTCCCTGAACCTGATTAAAAAGATCCGGAATCAAAGGAAGTGGGTACTGGTTCCTTACGGTGACCTTATTCAGGTTACGATAATCAATGCACGGCCTAAGACCACCATCCTTCTTCCCCACGAAGAAGAAGCCAGCACCTAGAGGAGAAGTCGAGGGGCGAATGAAACCCTTGGCCAGGCATTCTTGGATATATTCCCTCATAGCTTTACGTTCAGGACATGAAAGATTAAATATCCTCCCCTTAGGAAGCTTGGCACCAGGCACCAAATCGATAGCGCAATCGTAATCTCTATGGGGGGGCAACACCTCGGAGGCCTCCTTAGAAAACACATCGGCGAAGTCCTGAACAAACTCAGGAAGCGTGTTTACCTCCTCCCGGGGAGAAATAGAGTTAACAGAAAGACATGACATAAGACATTCACTACCCCATTTGGTAAGCTCCCCAGTATTCCAATCAAACGTGGGATTATGCAACTGCAACCAGGGAAGACCTAATACCAGATCAGACGATAATCCCTGCATCACCAGTACAGAGCACTGCTCCAAATGCATGGAGCCAACAAGGTGTTCAAAAACAGGAGTATGCTGAGTAAAATAACCATTAGCAAGGGGAGTTGAGTCGATTCCTACTACAGGGATAGGATAAGGTAAATCAATACAAGGCATCTTTAGAGACATAGCAAATTCCGCAGACATGATATTAGCAGATGACCCTGAATCCACGAAAGCACTGCCCGTGGCAGCCCGGCCAGCAAACGAGACCTGAAAGGGAAGCAAAATTTTATTGCGTTTCACATTAACGGGAAATACCTGTGCGCCCAAGTGACCTCCCCGATGATCACTTAGGCGCGGACGTTTTCCGGCTTCTTATTCTTGCGCCTGGGACAGGTGTTCAGTAGATGCTTGTCGTCCCCACAGTAGAAGCAGAGACCATTCATTCTGCGAAACTCCCTACGTTGTCGAGGGGACATGGAGGCCCCGAGTTGCATAGGTACCTCCGAGTCCTCCGTGGAGGGGCGAGGAGATGGGACCTCGGGGGGGATCGCAGAAAAGTCAGAGGGGAGCACACTGAAGCGTTCTAGCTGACGTTCCCTGAGACGTCGGTCAAGTCGTACTGCTAGGGCCATAACCTGGTCAAGGGAGTCAGACGAGGGGTAGCTAACCAGCAGATCCTTCAGGGCGTCAGATAATCCTAACCTAAACTGGCACCTTAGGGCCGGATCGTTCCACTGAGAAGCTACGCACCACTTCCTAAAATCAGAACAGTATTCCTCGACCGGTCTCCTACCCTGACGTAAGGTCACCAGGTGACTCTCGGCTAAGGCAGTCCTGTCAGTCTCGTCGTAAATGAGTCCGAGGGCAGAGAAAAAACGATCAACAGAGGAAAGTTCAGGGGCGTCAGGAGCCAAGGAGAAGGCCCACTCTTGGGGCCCTTCCTGGAGTCGGGATATGATGATACCCACCCGCTGGTTCTCGGAACCTGAGGAGTGGGGCTTTAGGCGGAAATACAGTCTGCAACTCTCCCGGAAGGAGAGAAACGTCTTACGGTCCCCTGAGAACCGGTCAGGTAACTTGAGGTCGGGTTCTAGAGGTGAGGTGAGGGGTACTACTAAAGCAGCGTCACCCTGATTGACCCTTTGGGCCAGGGCCTGGACCTGTAGGGAGAGGCCCTGCATCTGCTGGGCCAGGGTCTCAAGGGGGTCCATGATAGCGTCAGCGTAGGAGAAATGGTAGACTAGGTAAGGGCTTGTAATTATGTAATGGCCGGAAGGAGGTGAAGGGAAAGTGAGCCCTAATCTACCCACCGCCCTGTCCCTGCCTACTTGCAACGACTCGCCCTAGGCGACGAGGTACAACTGGGCGGCGGTCCCTACGCTGTCTAAGTGCACAGGAAAACAAACAGGGAACATGCAAGGGAAGGGGCAGTAGCCACGGAACGCCACGAGGAAACGGAGCGGCGAACGGACAGTCAGGACCAGGACGAAGTGAGTACACCCAAGCGGGCAAGGAGACAGAAGCAAGCCAGGGGCAAAGCAAAGCAGGTCAAGCAGAACTGCAGCAAGGCAGAAGCACGGCAGAAGCAGGCTGGACCAAGCAGCAGTGGGGCCAGGAATCCAAAAGAATTACAAGCACTGAGGAAGGCCTCATGCACACGACCGTATTTTTTCCCACCCGTAAATACTGGCGTAAATACGGGTCCGGTGTCACACGTATTCCACCCGTTTTGCACCAGTATTTACGAACCCGTGCCCGTAAATATGGGTCCGGTGTCACACGTATTCCACCCGTATTTACGAGCACGTTTTTGGCGGCAAAATAGCACTGCACTAATCGGCAGCCCCTTCTCTCTATCAGTGCAGGATAGAGAGAAGGGACAGCCTTTTCTGTAATAAAAGTTAAAATAATTCATACTTACCGGCCGTTGTCTTGGTGACGCGTCCCTCTCTTCACATCCAGCCCGACATCCCTGGATGACGCGGCAGTCCATGTGACCGCTGCAGCCTGTGATTGACCTGTGATTGGCTGCAGCGGTCACATGGCCTGAAACGTCATCCAGGACTTCGGGCCGGATGTCGAGAGGGACGCGTCACCAAGGCAACGGGCGGGAGACCGGACTGGAGGAAGCAGGAAGTTGTCGGTAAGTATGAACGTCTTTTATTTTTATTTTTTACAGGTTTATACTGATCGGTAGTCACTGTCCAGGGTGCTGAAAGAGTTACTGCCGATCAGTTAACTCTTTCAGCTCCCTGGACAGTGACTATTTACTGACGTCGCTTAGCAACGCTGCCGTAATGACGGGTGCACACATGTAGCCACCCGTCATTACGAGAGCTCCATAGACTTCTATGGACTGTCCGTGCCGTTATTACGGCCTGAAATAGGACATGTTCTATCTTTTTCAACGGCACGGGCACCTTCCCGTGAGAAAACGGGAAGGCACCCGTCGCCAATAGAAGTCTATGAGCCCGTTATTACGGGTCGTGATTACGACCCGTAATAACGGGAGTTTTTACGGTCGTGTGCATGAGGCCGGAGAGAACAGGGCAGGTAATAAAGGACAGGGGGCGGAGCTAACTCCGACAGACCAGGCCGCGATAGGCTCTCCCACTCCTGAGCCTGCCACCCTGGTTGGTGGGAGATGGTGTCAGTCGAACAGGTCTGGCCTCAGGTGTGGATTGATTAATCCCAGGAGTATACCTAGATGAAGTACCTGGCAGATCCCTAACAGTGAACTTGTTACAAAGAAATATACATTGTTTGTATAAGTCTATACAACGTGCAAAAATATACATAACGTGCAATACACCTATTAGTGGCAAACTCTTCTAAAACCGAATTGTAACTTTATTTGAAAATGGTGAAATTTAGTTAAAATAAGCTAAAAAAAGTCACATTCTAATCCCCTGCTGCTCCAGCGCTGCCAGTCTCCCTTTAAATTGGCTGGAGTTGTGATGTTCCATCCAATCACATGACCACTGCAGCTAGTAATTGGCTTAAAAACGTCAGGTGCCGATCAGAAATGTCACATGAGTGGTAGGAAAGTAGAATGTAAGGACTATTTTTTTCTTATTTTGCTATTTACAGGTAAAATTACAATCACCAATTTGTGCATTTCACAACATGGCATCATAAGAAAAAGTTAGACTTTAAAGATCACGTGTGCCCATTTTGCAGCTACGGATGCACCATATTAATTGTCAGCAACATGAATGAAATAGATAAGCACTCTCTGTACATGGGCATTATATGGCAGTGGGCCATATGCGCTATATTAAGGGCAACATAGTCACAGGATAAGTACAATTCAAATTGCTGCATATTACAAAAAATAAACCTAACAATAATATCTGCCTGAGTCACTTAGGGTGATAGCCATCTGTAGCCACTTCATATTTTTTATTGCGGATGCAGCCAAGATATCTAAATGACAACTATCGCTCTCACTCCAGGAACCAATCTCCCTTGGAGTAAACCAAGGTTCCCATAAGTAAACAAAATTACCAGTGGTATGTATATGGCAAACCACTAGGATATATATTGTCTACCCAGGAGTTGTGTCCGGGGGTGCAGGCTACAATACACCAATATAGGCATGCGAAAAAAACTAAAGTCTTTTTAGATAACCCATATAAATTGTATGACATATGTGGACATCACGCTTAATTTGACATAAAGGGGGTCGTCTCATCAAAGACAACCCATTTGCGATTGCAGGCATGGGAGGCTGCAGTCAGGGATTTTGCCTACAGCGCTAGTTGCTTGGGAAATGTAATATTTCGTTACAGCCATTCAGATTACATGGTCAGCTCTAGTATGCCAGAACGGAAACTGCTCTATTACATTCAGAAGTCCTAACAGGGCATATTGACAGGGGTTGTCTTCATGAGACAACCCCTTTCATACATTTGTATCGGCTCAAGGATAAATCCATGTCAGGTGAGTCTTCACAGTTTCATGTTGTGCACTATCTTATCATACAAAGTATAATCTGCAGCAGAGAACAGCCCCAATTCTATTCTAAGAAACTTGAATCTATTTAGTTTGTCAAGTTGGCTCCAGTCTACAGTATTTTGCCTATTCCGACATTACCATTTCTTTCATTAGAAGGGAACTCTCATCCAAAATGAGATTTTCTCCAGTGTTGTCATGATTGCCATCCATCCTCCGAATCCCTGAACACAAAAAAGGAGGAGGGGAATTTAATGATATTACAATTGCAATAATTCTGTAGAATATTTACATTATACATCAGTGAGTGATACTATGTTATACTATGTTGTGGCATGCACTCTTTTGTTGTTTTGTATACACCATGTTCCATGCATTGTGAAATTTTGAATAGAAATACCTTTATAGCCGTTTTTATTTATAAGAGATATTGTCCTTATCACTAGATTGACATCAGTAGACGTGTTAAAATTTCAGTAATAACCTGTACCGATAAAATTGTTGCTAAAAATAAGTTATATAGGATTCTGCAATCACGTGTTTCAACAGACCCTTTTTCTACCAGGCTTCTGATCACACCTTCTATAGCAGCTAACACAAATAGAAAACTTCTAATCCCTTATCAAATCCTTAGTGAAAATGTAAGATGCTGGCAGGCAAGAAGTACCTGGATTTTTATCTCTCCAAGCAGTATGAGATTATTCTCAAAATTCATTTGTAGGACAAAGATACAGAGACCTTTCTGTCTTGACAATGTGAAAGCAGCAATAACACTTTTTTCCCCTTTTTCTTATCATTAGAGGTTATCTCTTGGGAAGCAATTGCCTTCTTAACAGGTTCTTTTAATCCAACCTCAGTAGAGACCTTTATTAAGTTTTTAAAGAACACTGAAAGCTCTAAACAGGCAATATGACTGCCATGATTCTATATTCTCTGTTCATTTGTGATGACTTTTTACAATAGGAAAATGTTACCACTGATAAAAGGGCAGAAAGAGCAAGGCCGCCTCTGCCTATCCCATGGTAGCTCTTGGAAAAAAATCTTTCTATTATATAACAATTCCTTTCACCTAAGTAAGATTAGGAAAACCAGGTTCTACTTAAAACACCCTGCCTACATTTTTCGTTATACAAGTACAGATAAAGGTGAACATACATCTTTGCTTCAGTATCTAGAACAATGAAATACAAAAATCTATTTTTCACATTCATTCAGATCACAAAAGAAAAACTATTCTTCATGATCACATTTGACATTTTATATCTCATACCATTTAATGTTCCCCCAACTCGTAATAGGTCTAATAAAAGTTCAATATCCCAACAAAAACATTTAAACTTTGCTCTGGTTCTATATATAACTCATGGGTTGTCATTCCAAATAAATCCTTCATATTACAAGATCAAAATGAAAAAATGTTCCCACTAAGAAAATGTAACGCCTACCCACAGGATCGGTATTAAATGTATGATCGCTGGGGCCCCACCACTGGGACGCCCACTGATCACTAGAATAGGGGTCCCGAGTCCTTGGTCCTCCTCACTGAACAATCATAGTGAGGAGGATTTTGAATGGAGCAGTAACGTGCCCTGCCGCTCTATTCAACGTCTATGAGGCTGACGGAAACAGCCAAGCAAAACCAGCGGAATAGTGTTTTATGGATCATTCCCGCTCCCAAAAACGGAAAAGTTATTCAATAAAACCTATGTACCACTAAATGGTAAAAATAAAAACTACGCAATGTCTTGCGAAAAAGAAGCCCTCATACAGCTTCATTAACGGAAAGATCAAAAAGATCTCAGAATGTGGCGACACAAAAACATTTTCTTTTTAAATGTTCTTAGAGTGCGAAACCAGTATCGCCGTAATCTTACTGACCTGCAGCATAGAGTAATATGTCATTTATCCTGCACGATGAAGAAGGTAAAAACAAGACCCACAAAACAATGGCAGATTTGATGCTTTTTTCTATTCCCCAAAAAAATAATAATAGTTTTTCAATACATTATATGCAACCCAAAAAAATGACATTAAAGAATATAACCTGTTCCCCAAAAAATAAGCCCTAATATAGTTATGTCGGTATACATTATGGCCTTCGGAACATGGTGATTAAAAAACGAAAAAAAAATCGCTGTGTCCTCAAGGCCTAAAATAGCTGCGTCCTTAACCCCTTAAAGGACATTTTTTATTTTTCATTTTAGTTTTTCCCTTCCCGCCTTCCAAGAGCCATAACTTTTTTATTTTTACATCAAGAGAGTGGTGTGAGGGCTTACTTTTTTGCAGGAGGAGTTGCAGTTTCTAATGGCACCATTTAAAAGTACCATATAATATACTGGGAAACTGAAAAAAATAAATCTTTGCGGGCTTGGAATTGGAAAAAAACTGCGATTTCTACATTGTTTTTTGGTTTTCATTTTTACGGCTTTCACCGTGTGGTAAAAACTACAACTTTACTTTATTCTGCGGCTCAATATTATTGTGATGATACCAAATTTATATAGGTTTTCTTATATTTTACTACTTTCAGAAAAAAAAAAACACAACACTTTGTTAAAAAAAATAAATTAGTTTTGTTTCACCACATTCTGAGAGCCATACATTTTATATTATACTGTGGAATGAGCGGGATGAGGGCTTTTTCTTTGCGGGACGAGCTGTCGTTTTTATTGGTACCATGTTTTGGTGTGTTTAACTTATTACATTTTATTTGAGAGCTAAGTCTCACTGTGCAAGTTAAATAATAGTATATTATAATAGTTCAGACTTTTACAGAAGCAGTGATACCAATTTTGTTTATTTTTACATTACTTTAGAGAAAAAATTGGAAAAGGTTGTTGTTTTTTTGAACATTCAATTTTTTTTTTTCACTACTAATAATACTAAAATACTTTTTTTTTAGACATTTTATTAGCCCCCCTAGGGAACTTGAACCAGCGATCGTTGGATCACTGGTACAATACACTGCAGTTCTTGGCTTAACAGAGGCAGAAAGAAGGAAGTCCTGGGGGCCTTTATTAGGCCCCTGGGCTGCCATGACAACCATCGGCACCCCCGATCGCATTGTGGGGGCACCGATGAGATGTCGGAGGGGGCCGCCCCCCTCTTTGAACGCCTCAGATGCTGCGGTCGGGATTGACCGCAGCATTTGAGGGGTTAAACGGCCAGGAACAGCAAGATCTCTGTTCCTGGCCGTTAGTCCCGAGTGTCAGCTGTAAATCACAGCTGACACCTGCTGAGTATGGAGCACGCTCAGCCCGTGAGTGCGCTCCATACTTACCTATGACGCTTATCACGTACATGATAATGCGACAAGGGGTTAAATACATGTGCGTATTTGGCGTACAATTTTTGACCTTGTAGCACACTAAGGCCGGATTCACACGAGCGTGTGCGTTTTGCGCGCGCAAAAGCTCCATAAAAGCCCCGTGTGTCATCAGCATATGATGTGTCGCGTGATTTTCGCGCAGCCGCCATCATTATGACACTCTGTTTTTATGTTTGTAAACAGAAAAGCACGTGGAGCTTTTCTGTTTTCATTCATAGTTTTTACTGCTGTTGCGCGAATCACGCGCGTCCCACGGAAGTGCTTCCATGTGCTGCGCGTGATTTTCACGCACCCATTGACTTCAATGGGTGCGTGATGCGCGAAAAACGCACAAGTTTCGACGCACTAGTTTCGACATATCTACTCCTTTGTGTTTCATTCCCTCACCTTTTTCACAATCTCTGAAAACATGTACAGACCTGAGGCCCTGTTCAAACTGAGATTTTTGCAGACGGAAAAATCTGCCTGAAAATTCCTGAAGGAATTTTGTGGCAGATTGTGACCTGCCTGCACTCTCTTTGCCACGATTTATGCGGTTTTTTGTCTGTGGTCATTGAGTGCCGCAAGCAAAAAATGGCACAAAACTGCTTTCTCTGCCTCCTATTGATGTCAATGGGAGGTCAGAGACGGAAAGGCCTGAAGAAAGGGCATGATGCTTATTTTTCCCGCGAGTGTTTTTTTCGCTCGCGGGAAAAAAAACGCCTCCGCCTCCTATTGAACTCAATGGGAGGCGTTTTCGGATGTTTTTTGGAACGCCAAGAAACTATGTGTGAACATACCCTAACACTTCTAACAGCGGAGAGTTTGGTAACATTGTATTCATCTTTGAGTTAACTACATCAGCAGCACAACTCTTTATTCTGTCCTAGGAGTTTTCTACAATGTAGCAGTATGGGATTCCAGGCTATTTGACTAGGAACCACTGTAGCAAAGTCTCAGTTGTGAGAAGTATAAGGGTACACACAAACGTACTGGATTTGTTGCGGATTTTCTGGCAAAGAATCCACAGTCTTTCCGCAAAATTCCTACAGAAAAATCTGTACATGTTAAGTGCAGATTTTACCTCTTCTACATTGAAAAGAGCGAAGTCCACAGTAAAGATGCAGAACAGAAATAGTATGATGTAAATTTATTAAGAGGTGCACGCCTCTTAATAATTTGGTGCATCTTTGGCTTTCCATGTGCCAGAAAATTAGATCTACGCCAGCTTTTTGAAAAGTGTCAAGAGATGTGAAAAGTCGCAATTTATAACGCAAATATGGCGGGCACTATAATTTGCGACTTTTCTACACCATAAAAGTGGTGTAAAGCCTTTTATAAGTTCCCACTCATAGTATATTAGGTTGCATAACATTTAATTATAGAATGTATGAGCATTATTCACATTGAACATGAAACCTGCATGCTGCGATTTGAAAGAAAATGCCACAAACCATAACGCTGTATATGTAGACTTTTAAATATTTCCCTATAGACTTTAAAATAACATCTGGCAACAGCGTATTTTACTTAAAAATCAAAGCAGTGAAAATACCATTGAAAATACCACGAACAACACAGCAAAACGCGTTGTGTAAATTCAGGCTTAATGTTTAAGTAGGTCAATATTAGCACTGTAGACATTGTTTAACCTTGTACAGTTTGTATTCTTTGACATTGCATTTCATCATTAAAATAATTGTTTTTTTTACACGTTACACTCACGGAAAGACAATCAAGGGGCTATGACAGTACATAATGGTAGTGAGGCAATATTGTTATGTGACAATTGACAAATAAAATAGAGGGGTGGCTTTAATGAGTATAAAAATGTTGTTTAGGGCAAACATTTAAGGGATTTTGCTATCTCGGACACTCATGGCATATCTACAGGATATGCAATAAAATGTCCGATAGATGCGGGTCCCACCTCTAGGAGCAGCACCTATCTCTAGAATGGGGTCCCCTGACTCCTGCTCTACCTTCTGCCGCCAGGCTTCGGCCGCTGACTAACGAGATGTCCACAGTCCCGATTCTTCTTTTCTGCTTCCTGAGGCGAAAATTGAAATGGCGCCCCCCAGATCTAGACGCACAACCCCGTGGCTGTTGTGCATCACTACCTGCCTCCTTCAACTTGTGGATACGCCTTTGCCTTGTACTCTCACAGATATTGGTGCAACACATTTACCTTGTACATTTCCCTTTATTTCTGGATAACATGAAAGAAACAGGATTTCCGAAGTCGTCTTCTCCACTTTTTTTTCAAGCCACAAGAAATGGCTAATGAGTGTTGACAAGGCTTGCAGTTGACTCAGCTGTAAGGGGGTATCAAAAGCTTTTTTCTGCTGATCCTCAGTATCCGGGGCTAAAAACAAAAAAGTTATTGTTTTATAATACAATAAATGTACCTATGTTTAGTAACAATACCATTGACATTTTCTTCTGTGTAAGCGAATCTGTATCAATAAATACATATAACCAATTTTATATAACAAGCTCTTTAGGTCTCTTTCACAGGCAGTATTTTGGTCAGTATTTTGCATGAGTTTTTGGAAGCCAAAACCAGGAGCGGGTCCAAAATACGGAAGAGGTGCAATCTTTCAATTAGACTTTTTCTCCGTGTAGGTTCCACTCCTGGTTTTGGCTTCCAAATACTGATGCAAAATGCTGACCAAAATACTGCCAAAGGAAAGAGGCTAAAGTCTCAGTATACTGTATGTGTGTGACATTTCCTGATCATCATTTTCTCACTGCCGGGTTGTAGATTATTATAATTAATTCTGCTGCAATAATTGCTGTAAGGGTAATTATCTAAACAAGCACGGACTTCCTTGGTAAGCCTGTATTTCTACACAGAAGCAATCTAAGCACACATACCTGCAGTGTAAAGCATGAGGGAGACATATAGTAGCAGCAGCATGAGTCACTGATGAGACAAAAGGTTTATTTCAGACTACCCCTCAGACCTCTTTTACAGCTTAGGTTGAGTTTACAAGTCACGGATTTGTCACAGATTTTTATTGAAGATTTTACCCCTTGCAATGCAAAAGGGTGAGATCTGCTTCAAATCTGAGACAACTCCGCTTTAGGGTATGTTCACACGGCAGCATCCGTTACGGCTGAAATTACGGTGCTGTTTTCTCCTGAAAACAGCACCATAATTTCAGCCGTAATGGCATGTTGAGGTGCTTTTCGCTGCGTCCATTACGGACATAAATGGAGCTGTTTTTCCATGGAGTCAATGGAAACCGGCTCCATTTATGTCTGAAGAAGTGACAGATACTTCTTTGACGCAGGCGTCTTTTTTACGCCCCGCCTTTTGTCAGCGGCGCGTAAAAAAAATGACCGTCGGCACAGAACATCGTAAGACCCATTCTAATGAATGGGCAGATGTTTGCCAACGCTTATGAGCCGCATTTTCGGACGTAATTCGGGGCTAAAACGCCCGAATTACGTCCGTAAATAGTGTGTATGAACCCAGCCTTAGACTACCATGCAGACAAACTGCAGCCACTGACCATAGCTGTGTCCTAATGAAGCAGAGCTAAAAAGCAGCCGACAATGAAAAAAATAAATATAAAACATCACCAGTGGCTTCAATATAAGTGAAATTGTTTTTCAAGTAACAATATCTAAAAAATATGCTGTTATTATTGGACTTGCTCGTGTAAGTTCATATCTTGCTTAGTGTTTATGTTCAGTGGGACACAGTTGCACACATCTGCCATTAAACACAAAGTATACTGCATGGTATATGGTTTTTTTAATATTACAGCAGAATTGAAAAGTAAAGGCGCTACAGGATCCCGATGCTTCCCGGCCAAACGTATGCCAAATAGTAGGCCTTTTGCCATATGTTAAGACATTAAAGTACATGGGCACATCAGTGTACACGTCAAGAGATTTTCCTAGTGTATATTTTTGTATTATTTCAGTAAATTCAGTCAATAATCTGCTGACTGATGTGTATAAAAACTGCCACATTGGATAGTCAGTGCTACAGATATAGTTACTCGAATTGACACTGTTGTTTATGAAATCCACTTACATCTTGATTGCTGCGTTAATTGCAGCGGAATTGCTGCGTTTTTCCGTCCGGAATTGCGGACGGAAAAAAACGCAGAATACAGTATCGGCGTAGTGGATGAGATTGTATAGATCTCATCCACACCCTACATAAATATTCTGTGCAGAAATTGGCCTGCGGTGCGTACATTTTCAGACTGCAGCATGTCGATTCCTGCAGCAGAAAGTGGACAGAATTGCTGCGTTTTTCAGGAGATGTTACCAACTTCCAGCATTTCGAAAGACGCAGCAAAATTACGCACCATTTTCTGCAGTAAAAAACACAGAAAATGGTGTCTTTTTTCCACAGCGGACTGCTACTTACAACGAAATTTCTGCAGCAATTTTCTGCAGCAATTCTGTTGTGTGTGGACAAGCCCTTATAGATACCATCGGTATCTATAATAAAAAGACACAAACTTCTATTTATCACACTGTTGTAAAAACGGTGCACATATCCAGGAACTTTAATCTTTGTGAATATATTAAAGAAACATACAGCATATGCGCCAACACTTTGCACAAATAACGCTTACACCGACACCTAGTATCCATTATTTAATAACTAAATATATTGAAATGACTGTAGCAGTAATGTGCATGATCGAAAGCTTGACTTTTACAGGTAGTGAAAGAATACACTGCTAATGCGCTTATGTTAGGATCTATGTTGGGTAACATATAATTGAATATGATCAAGAAAATATATACAGGCAATCCTTTGTCTCAAATAGTTTGATAATATTTTAACATATAGGATAATGTCCCTATTAAAAAAGAAAACACATCATCAGAAGTCACCAATAACATGAAATAACCCTTTAGAATGAAATTGAGGGAAAATGTATGCATGATCAAATCTTATATTCAATTTCAATTGAGACATTTTCGGCTTGACTGAAAAACTGGCTAACTAAATCTGATCATATTCTTCATAAGTTATTTATAAATCAGAAAAGTATAAATAACACATTATGTATGGGAAAAAGAACACCAAATGGTACAAAATAATAAAAAATTGGAGATACTGTATCCAGTAGTCAATTCAGATAACTGCAGAAAAGCTGAAACCTTCATTAAAGCAAACCTCCAGTCCCAGAACAAAATTATAACTCTAATTGTGAAGGGGTATATGGAGTAATATCACCTGGTGACCTTCAGTTGCGCCGCTCTGGCATGGATTTGCCACTTTGGAATCCCCTTTGTGTTGTCCCAAAATGGCCACAGTGCTTGATAGACTAATTCTAGGACACTCCTTTTGTTCTCGAATTGGCAAGAACTACCCACATGAGCAGCTCTGGCCAATCTGAGAACAGTGGGAGTGTCTCAGATTTGTAGTTTAAGAATCTCTGCAGCCATGTTGGAACAACACAGAGGATACCCTAAAATGGCGGATCCACGGCAGAGGGGAGGGCAACTGGAGGGCACCAGGTAATATTACTTCACATACACCATCATATTAGAAATGTTGTTGCGGGACTGGAGGATCACTTTAAGCCCATTAGGGCTTAAACTATTGACTCAGTGTATCCACCTTGCCTCCTCCTGCAGTAATGGTCAGTCATGGTTGCCGTGTCGGACCTAATTTGATTTGACATACACCCCAATATATTAATACCTTGGGGTCACCATTGTGTATAAACCTGACAAGTCTGGTTAAAGGGATGTCATCTTTGGTATTTTTCAATCTTAGGTCTGGAGATGCACCTCCTCAGCTGTTGTACTGTTTTGCCTATATAGAGTTTTGGGCAAGTACATATTGCTCTGTATACAACCCACATACTTTAACAAAGAATGAACGGTCTTTGCTCGTAATTCCTTCCATAAAATGAATTAGTAAAACTCTTGGTCTTTCGAATGAAGGGAGAGAATAAGCATCTTGGGAGAGAGTCATAATTTGAAGATTTCAGACATGTATAGCCAGGTTAAATTTTCTTTGACAAATAGTATGTAATACAGTATATGCTTCTAATGGTAGTTATAATATGAAGGACATGAGTATTTAGTACACACATAGAACAGTGAGGGAATAGTACATTGCAAAGGAAAAAATACCACCTTCCATACACTCAGAAAAATAACGTCACATAGTATTACCATGTTCATATACCACATCAGGAGGAGGGTTCTCCAAAATTGTCCTAAATGGTAAGTACCTCGTATGTTATAAGCAGCTAGGTCAGATAGAACAGCGTGAAGGACATATGGATAACGACCAACATTTGGAATGACAAAAAGCTGTCCCCCTTAGAAGGCGAAAGGTAAAGGCGCAAGTTATCAACTAGTCCTGCTCAACCTCCTATGATCCGAGGCTAGCCAAGTTCCCTACACCCTCAAAAAGGTAGTTCTAGAATTTGTCACCCATGCTGCCAGTTCCTCAAGTCTACAAAGTTGTGCTAATCTTTCGAGCCAGTGCTCCAATGTAGGAGGATCCTGCTATCTTCAAAGAGTAGGAATAAGTAATTTGGCTATGGATAATATAAGTGTGGAAAGATTATTATGTGATGGGGTGTAACCAGGTTGCGGAAGCAAGAGCATAAGCAATCCAGCTGAAAGCGTAAGAGTAGTGGAACAGGTTTTGTTAATGATGTCCTCAACATCTTTCCAAAATGTATATATTTTGAGGCATGACCACCAGGTGTGTAATAAGGAGCCTACATCTCCCTGGTACCTCCAACATCTATCATCGGATATTAGACACATTAGCATGGAGAAAATCAGGGGTGTGATACCATCACGTGATTAGCTTGTAGGAGTTCTCCTGCAGACGGATACATCTGGAGAAATCATGGGAGTATTTCAGAACAAAATGTAAGTCCTATTGTGTGAGATATAAGCGCAGGTCTTTTTCCGAGTATCTAATGTAATGAGGTTTCTGTGAGGATAGATCAAAGAAAAGACCACTATACAACTTGGATAATAACTTGTTAGGAACCGCTGGCAGCAAAATATAGTTCTCCAACCATGTTGGGTCAGCACATGGCTGAGTAATGGTAGCTACAAAATTTCGGAGGGGGAGTTTGAAATCCGCAAGTTGTATAGTATTAGGTTGTCCCAAATCAAAATTCTGGAACATAGAGGAGAGGGAGGGGGGACCCTGCGACCCCAAGAGCACGGAGACCTTCACAGGATGCAGTTTATTCCAGAAGTCGGCTGTTAAGTCCAGATTGTCTGCCCAGAAAATGAGGTAGGACACTCAGAGGAGCCAATGGAGAGAGGCGCCTTTCAGACATATTCAGAGCTTATGTACGTTGACACACCCTAAGTATGCCCCTAGTAAGAGGGCTACATGTATGGTTTTTAGAGAACGAGGTGGTTCGCACCCAGAGGAGGTGAAACTGGTTAGGACCTAATAGAGTACATTCCAACTCAACATGGGGCGATTTAACTTCGTGATTAGATAATTGTGACCATCTAGAAAGTTGGTTAGCTATACAGTACGTCTCTAGGTCAGGCAGAGAAATACCCCTGCTCTTTCTTCTGAATGAGTTGCGAGTACGCCAATCTAGGATGCTTTGAGTTACAAAGGAATTTTACGAACATGCTTTTGAAATTCCGGAAGTAATATTTTGGAATATATATAGGCAACAGAAGTAACAAGTAAAGTACTTGTGGCAAAACATAAGTTGCTAAGAGGTTCCTCCTTCCAAACCATGAGAGATAGGGTAGCTTAAGAGACGTTAGGAATGTACCAATTTTGTTAAACAAAGGCTTGTAAAAGAGAAGAAAAAGGTTGCCAGAGTAAGCTGGGAGCACCACTCCCAGAAATGTAATTGTTTTGTATGGCCATTTAAATGAGGTTTGCACTTGGGTAATAACATGAGGAGGAGTGTTAATGTTTAAAGCTTCAGATTCCTCTATATTCATTTTAAAATTTGATATAAAGCCAAATATATGTGTCCAAAAGTGTAAGAATAGTGGGAAATGAAGTCAACGGGTTCGTGATAAGTAGGAGTAGATCATCCGCAAAGGCCGCTAATTTGTATTCTCTTCCATTGACAATCAATCCCCTAATGTCCTCCTTTTGTCGGATGTGTACCAATAGAGATTCTAGTGTGAGTATGAAGAGGGCAGGAGACAAAAGGCATCCCTGTCTTTTACCATTGTTTATAGGGAAAGGGTCTGATAATATTAAATTGATTAAACTCGAATTTTGGCTGAGGGTTGTGAGTATAAAGAGAAAAAAATAATAAAATCGCTTTTATAAATGGGGAGGGGAATGCAAATTTTTCTAAAACACATGGGATATACTCCCAACTGAAGAACGCCTTTTCGGCATCAGCACCTAGGAGGACAAGAGGTATCTTCCTCTGTCTGGCCAATTGAATAAGATGACTCTGGAGACATTGTTTTTACCCTCCTGCTTCCGGACAAAACCCGCTCGGTCCTACTCTATGAGCGAAGGTAGATATTTAGCTATTCGTCTAGATAAGATTTTCACGCACCATTTGATATCATTATTCAGGAGAGAGATGGGTCAATAGCTCGCGCGGTCTTCCGGGTTTTTCCCTTCCTCAGGGATTAATGCTATGTAAGCTTCCAGAGCCTGACGTGGTATAGCCGACCCAGTCATGTATGAGTTACAAACCTCTAAAAATGTAGGTAAAAGTGTATGTGCACATTTTTTATAGTATAGAATGGGCCAACCATCTGGTGCTGGGCTCTTGCCTGATGTAATGGGCTTGAGACAGTCCTCTAGTTCAGCTATAGTAAAGGGGGACAAAAGAGCTACCCCATCACTGTCTGACAAATTAGGTAGACTGAGGCATTCAAGGAAGGATTTCATTGCTGAAGTACGAATCGGAGGGTGGTCTGTGGGAGTAACAGGCAATGTATGTGGTTGCAAATTATAAAGGTTTGTGTAAAATTGTCTGAAGGTTTCAGAGTTGATCCGTTCAGGAATACCACGGAGCCTGCTACAATTTTCCTGATCCTCTATCTGGAGATAGGCATTATTGAGGTGAGTGTCTGGAGATTGCATGGCTCCTTGTAGAACATCTGCATGATGGTGGACTGCGTCTCCTCCAGCACCTCAACCCTCTGTACAATGTGATGTATGTCTGACTTGATAGAGGACAATTATTTTAATACTGGAGTCATTGCTTGTGCCAGCGTTTTCTTTATGAAGGCCCTGGTAAAGGGCACAGGATCTGACACACCTGCAGCATCAGACGGATTACACGAGCTCCCCTCATTGGTCATCGTCTTGGTGCGCTTCTCTGAGTTTCTCTGTCGCCATCTTGCCTTACACGACCCGGGAGTAGTGCTTTTTCTGAAGAAATTTGAAAACATTTCTCCATTTCGGATTGGGATTTGCCGACTCTCGATGTACCCTGTGAATTTCCAAGCATGTCTTTGCTCGTGCGGGCCATTGCTAGGAAAATAGCTGCCCTAGGGCTGTAGTAGTCTGTCTCTCTGTGCGGAGCGCCGGGATCAAGCAAATATCACACAGAAAGGCAAGCTCTGCCCCCATACTGTATTATTTAAAATAGTAATAAACAAGTGTTTTTCCCCATCCCAAAGTAAAAGGACATCATCAATGTACCTACCCCAAAACAAAATGTGATTGCTAAAAACAATAAATCTTCTGGAAAAACATGAATATCTCACCACCACCTAAAAAAATAAATAAAAAAAAATTAGCATAGGTGGGAGCACAAACTGTGCTTATTGCGGTACCTTTTATCTGATAAAATGTACACTAACATGTGAAATTGTCAAGACTGGCAATATGAGTGGTCACAGTGACATTGATATTATGGATTATGGATCCTGGTGACAGTGTCTTTTGTGTCCTTTAGGCAATGTTCAAAAAAACGGTGTTAATACTTCATTTTCATAGGCACTAATGCCCTGAGTAAGACAATCATTTCCCAAAACAATAGGCCTGCCAGGGAAAGGGCAACATTCCTCATGGATTTTCAGCAATGTGTAGAATTTTGCAATTGTTGGATGAGGATTGTAAAGGAATTTAAATTCCTCTTCAGTTATGAGACTTATTGATATAGCCTCTGTCAATACGTGTTTTAATTCAAGTATGTATTGATCTGTGGGGTTTGTCTCAAAGACAACATAAGTACTCCTATCATCCACTAGTCTGTGGACCATCGAGATATAATTAGATCGATCTATAATAACGATGTTTCAACCCTTGTCTTGTTTGAGTATTAGATCATCATTCTTCCGTAGGTCATCAATTGTTTATTGTTCTGGAGAATAACAGAGTTTACATATGTATATATTTTTTTTATGTTTTGCAGCGTCTGCACAATAAAATAACTTTTTATTTAAATAATTGTTTTTTTGTGTCACCATATTCTGAGAGCCATAACTTTTTTATTTTTCAGTGAAAAGAGCTGTCTAAGGGCTTGTTTTTTGCAGAACGGGTTGGATTTTTTTTGGGTACTATTTTGGGGTACATGCGATTTTTTGATCACTTTTTATTCTATATTTTGGGAGGAGCGGTAACCAAAAAAATAGAGATTCTGGTATTGTTTTTCTTTTTGTTTTGTTTGCGGTGTTGACCCCTAGGGACAGAGACACACAGGACCCACGTTCATTGAACCCATCAGTCCTGCGGACTTGACGGATTCAGGTCTTAGCACATGATCATGATACAGCTGCTCTGCATACAGAATAAAAAGCAGCTGTATCTCAAAAAGTTTAAATTATTTTTAATAAAAAATAACTTTGCTACATATGTAAAGTTACTGCAAATCACTAGCCCCCACATAACAGAGGGAGACTTAGTTAAAGGTTTTCTACAAGTGAGGGCCAATTTAACTTAGTTAAACTAGGTCACCCTCTTTGTTGTGGGAGGTAGTTATTAACCCCTTAACGACGAGCGAAGGATATATCTGTCGCTCCGATCAGGTGGGTACTGCCAGTGTACCCATGCGATCAGCGGCAGGAGCACAGCTGTTATACACAGCCTGGCTCCTGCTGCAACTGCCGGAATCGCGCGCTCGGATTCCGGCAGTTTAACCAATTAGATGCCGCTGTCAAAAGCGTCAGCGGCTTCTAAGGTGTTTGACTAAGTATACCAAAGCATTATATAAGCAATCAGCAGATCACAAAATTAAGTCCCCTAGTGTGACAAAAAATAAATTAAAAAAAAGGATACAGTTAAAAGTTTATGAAAAAAAAATTAAAAATAATAAATTACAGTAAAAATAAAATAAAAACACTTTTTTCCACAAAAAGTAGTTTTATTTTGTAAAAATGTAAAAAAAAAAAAAAAAAGGTAACACGTACACATATATGGTATCACCACGATCGTAACGACTCAAACAATAAAGTTAATGGATTAACCCGTTAGTGACCGCCAATACGCCTTTTAACGGCGGCCACTAACGGGCTTTATTCTGATGCATATGCCTTTTTACGGCACTGCAACAGGATAAAGTAAACAGAGCAGGGAGCGTCAAATCTCCCTGCTCTCAGCTGCCAGAGGCAGCTGAGGGCTGGGGGCATCCCTGCTCGAACGTGTGAGATCGATATAAGTATCGATCTCACCCGTTTAACCCCTTAGATGCGGTGCACAATGGCGTGCACCGCATCTGAGTGGTTTTGGAGGGAGGGAGCTACAAAAGTATTGCAGTGTATTATTATAGCGATCGGAGAATCGCATATTAAAGTCCCCTAGTGGGACTAGTAAAAAAGTTAAAAAAAAGTTTAATAAAGTTAATTTTAAAAAAATGTGAAAAAAAATGAAAAACCCACCTTTTCCCCTTACAAAATGCTTTACTATTAAAAAAACAAAATAAAGTAAAAAAGTTACGCATATTTGGTATCGCCGCGTCCATAACGACCCCGACTATAAATCGATTACATTATTTAACCCGCACGGTGAACGCCGTAAAAAATGTAATAAAAAACTATGGAAAAATTGCTGTTTTCTGTGAATCCTGACTTTAAAAAAATGTGATAAAAAGTGATCAAAAAGTCGCATCTACTCCAAAATGGTACCAATAAAAACTACAAGTCAACCCGCAAAAAAAAAGCCCTCATACAACCGCATCGGCGGAACAATAAAAAAAAACTTATAGCTCTTCAAATTTCAGTTTTTTTTTATTCCCCCCCAAAAAAGTTAATAAAAGTTAATCAATAAATAATATGTACCCCAAAATGGTGCTATTAAAAAATACAACTTGTCCCGCAAAAAACAAGACCTTTTACAGCTATGTCGACGCAAAAATAAAAAAGTTATAGCTCTTGGAATGCGACGATGAAAAAAACGTAAAAAATGACTTGGTCATTAAGGTTTAAAATAGGCTGGTCATTAAGGGGTTAATTAAACCGCCGGGTGAACGGCGTAAAAAAAAAAAAACACGCAAAAAAAATTCCTTTTTTTCTCCCATTCCCACCATAAAAAAAAAAAAAGTTAATCAATAAGTCCCATGTACCCCAAAATACTATCAATAAAAACGACACCTTGTCCAGCAAAAAACAAGCCCACATATAGCTACGTCGACGGAGAAAAAAAAAAAGTTACGGCTTTTGAAATGCGGCGATGCAAAAACAAGTACCGTATTTTCTGGACTATAAGACGCACCCAGGTTTTAGACAACAGAAAATAGGCAAAAAATTATTTGTTAAAAAATAATTTATTCTGTTTCACCACATTCTTCTTTTTTTTTCTTTACACATTTTATTAGTTCCCCTTGGGACTTGAACCAGCGGCCACTTGATTACATGTTGAGTTACTGAAACCGCGTAACTCGCTGAGCTACGCTGTTTCACTAACTCTCATTGTAGTGAATGGCAGTTATGGAAGCAGCGTAGCATGCGAGCTACGCTGTTACTGTAGCTACTACGGGAGAGTACAGAAAGCTAGAACGGGGTCTGTATTTGTTCTGCAGCTCCATAGAGATCAATACATAGCCGCTCGCACATGCGCAGAAGAATCACATTCATCTCTACGAAGCTGCCGGACACAGAACGCGGAAGTCAAAGCCTCTCATGTAGCGCTCTTGGTGAGTTTCGGTCCCCGTTCTCCTTATCGTTGGGGGTCGGACCCCCAGCGATCACACATGTACCCCCTATCCTGTGGATAGGGAATACATGTGTTTTATGGCACAACCCCTTTAAACCTCCAGGAACAGCGAAATTGCTGTTCCTGGCTGTTAGAGCAGCATGTCAGCTGCTGACACCTGCATTGTATGAAGCGTTTTAGACGCGTGAGCCTGCTCCATACATCACCCCACCTCTGCTCCATGATGTGTCGGGAACGTCATGGGTCGGGAAGGAGTTAAGTAATAAAGTGGTCAGCGTTTTTTTTTTAATGTTTTTTTTTTGCAAACGTAGGAAAACATAAAACCTCTACGTATTTGGTATTCCCATAATCGTGCCGACCCATTGAATAAAGGTAACATGTTAATTATGCCGCATAGTGGACGGCGTAAATTTGTAACGTGAAAAGCAATGCTGGAATAGCCGTTTATTTTCAATTCTTTCCTAAAATAAAGTTAACAAAAGTTAATCAATATATTATATTATATGCACCCAAAAATTATGCAATTGAAAAATACAACTTGTCCCGCAAAAAACAAGCCCTTATACGGCTATGTTGACGGAATAAAAAAAAAAAGTTTACGACTCTTGGAATGCAACAGTGAAAAAACAAAAAATAATCCTTGGTCATTAACGCACAAAATGGCCTGGCATTAAGGGGTTAAAAGTGTCAGTGTCATCACAAGGTGAGGATCTCAAACTGTGTACAGTTATTATGGTAATGCCTATCGTACAGCCATGTTTTTTCTTTATTAATAAAGTTGGTCTATCTGCCGTATGTGGCTCCTTTTCATATGGATCTGTGTGACTCTATGTCTTGACCGTAGTCTCAAGAATAGTGGTGGAGTGCACAGAATGCCTTGATCACAACATCAACTGTATTCGGGTCCAATTGGATGGCTGTGGCAAATACCCTCCACGAACTAACCATGTTTCCGATGGTGCACTGCACAAAGTTTCTTGTCCTGGCTCAGCGGATGATTAAATAATCTCCTCCGGACATTCTGTATCCTTTGAGGGTTTGGGCGTAACAGGTTGGGCATCAGAGGAAATGCCACATCTGATACCATCACAAAGATGACTCGACGTTTGCAGCACCCAGGTGTCCCCAGTACTGCCATAGGAACCAACATCAATGTCAACAAATTTGTACTGTGCATCCGTCACCGCCATCAGGACCACAGAAAAATATTTCTTATAAATAAAGAAGCGTTATCCTGAATGCAGTGGCTGCTGCCCCATTACATGTTTACCATCACTACAGCTATGCAGTTGGGGAAATCGGCCACAGATTGAAAGCATGCTGCGACCTGTAGCCAAGTCTTCTCATTTGGGCAAGGCATCACAATGGGCTGCAACTTCTGCCAGATTACATTGCATGTGCACCTCCCAATTTTGAAAATGGACGATTTGCCCACCCAAAATTGGAGGTGCAGGACTGTAAAGTTCTCACCCCGTGGTCAAAAATCTGGAAGAGAAAAAACACAATTAGTAAATTCCAACGTAACTTTTTTTTTTTCATTTCATTATTAAAACAATTACTTTTGAGACCTTTGATCACATTAAAAATAGATTACATGATGTGGTCTGTTTAGAGAATGTGATAGGAAATAGTGTAAACCATATGGGTAAAATATGCAAACATTGCAGCAGGAAAAAAAATAATTATTTTTGTGCAATGCAGGGTCCGTGTTTATAGGTTTTTAGCACTCTGTACATAATAAAATAATTTTTTTTTAGTAACCATAAACATTTAAAAAAAAAAAAAATACTGCTAATTACTTACCACAAGGTGATGAGCAGCCTTTCCTCTGCAGAGTTTGCCTTCTTCATCATAGGGTTCGATTTTTGGATATCTGGCCTGACCAACTCCAGCAGCCGGTGAAATCCGTCCATTGCCAAACATCACAAAGAAATAACTCCTTAAATCTGCATATAGATTTTCAAAGTTGCTCGATTTTTCTCTCAAGCATTTTTGCATTACGTCCCAAAAACGTACCTAAATCTACCCCCAAATGCAATAGATGCGGATTTACTCCATGTCAACCAGACCATTGGTTTGCTTTTTCTTTTAGAAAATTCTGGACTACAGAGTTCAGCAGCATTAAATATTTGAAAGTCCTTATGTACTGTACAAGCTCTTCTATTACTATTTATAGCCAAGATCTCGGAGAGAGGCATTGTTGAGCAGTGTGTAACCACCACTTGAGAATATAGTGATATGTACTGAATTGTTACCTCCTGGAACAATACACAGCCTATCCATGATACACAACCTTCCAATTCCCTCCTACTCAGGCCCCAGGAGGTATGAGAAGATCTCACAAGAAAACATGCAGCTTCACGAAAAAACAAGCAAGACCAGGGGGAAAACGTGCAGGAAAAAGAAAGATATGAGATGTGTTCTTTATGGGAATTATGTGGGAAATTTTGTACTGTAGCTAACAGACAGGCTTTAAAGAGAAACTTTCACCTACCCATACATGTGCAGCTGAGTGCAGCATGTAATGGGCAGGGCTGCACAATCCCTGGGGCACTTTACATTTTATTCCTACCCTCCTCCGTTATTTAGATATTTGGCGCACAAAATTTAAATAACCCCTTAACTGTCAATGGGATGTGTAATTGCAAGGGGGCGGGTAACATCGCTGTGACATTGTCCAATCAGCTACGGACAGTGCCACAGCAAGAGCTGTAGAGCATAAAGCGTGTGCGCGCGCACGCTCTCACTCCCTCTTCAGCTCTCGGCAGACAAGGACAAGACTGTGTGATCTCTCGCGAGAGAGTGCACATTCTCTCCTCTCTCCAGCTCTTGCTGTGACACTGTCTGTATCTGATTGGACAGTGTCATAGCGCTGCTACACGCCTCCTTGCCTCTACACGCCCCATTGACAGTTCAGGGGGTTATTTAAATATTGTGTGCCAAATATTACGGCACCGATATCTAAATAACGGAGGAGAGTAGGAAGAGAATGTAAAGTGGCCCAGGGTTTGTGCAGCTCTGCCCATTACATGCTGCACTCAGCTGCACATGTATGGGGAGGTGAAAGGTTCTCTTTAACTAAAAAAAAGTTGATCTTAGGCCTCATGCACACGACCGTAAAAACTCCCGTTATTACAGGTCGTAATTACGACCCCTAATAACGGGCTCATAGACTTCTATTGGCGACGGGTGCCTTCCCGTTTTCTCACGGGAAGGTGCCCGTGCCGTTGAAAAAGATAGAACATGTCCTATTTCAGGCCGTAATAACGGCACGGACAGTCCATAGAAGTCTATGGAGCTCTCGTAATGACGGGTGGCTACATGTGTGCACCCGTCATTACGGCAGCGTTGCTAAGCGACGTCAGTAAATAGTCACTGTCCAGGGAGCTGAAAGAGTTAACTGATCGGCAGTAACTCTTTCAGCACCCTGGACAGTGACTACCGATCAGTATAAACCTGTAAAAAATAAAAAACGTTCATACTTACCGACAACTTCCTGCTTCCTCCAGTCCGGTCTCCCGCCCATTGCCTTGGTGACGCGTCTCTCTCGACATCCGGCCCGACGTCCTGGATGACGTTTCAGGCCATGTGACCGCTGCAGCCAATCACAGGTCAATCACAGGCTGCAGCGGTCACATGGACTGCCGCGTCATCCAGGGATGTCGGGCTGGATGTGAAGAGAGGGACGCGTCACCAAGACAACGGCCGGGTAAGTATGAATTTCTTTAACTTTTATTACAGAAAAGGCTGTCCCTTCTCTCTATCCTGCACTGATAGAGAGAAGGGGCTGCCGATTAGTGCAGTGCTATTTTGCCGCCAAAAACGTGCTCGTAAATACGGGTGGAATATGTGTGACACCGGACCCATATTTACGAGCACGGGTTCGTAAATACTGGTGCAAAACGGGTGGAATACGTGTGACACCGGACCCGTATTTACGCCAGTATTTACGGGTGGGAAAAAATACGGTCGTGTGCATGAGGCCTTATTGTTATTGTAAATATCAGTTTATTTATCATCTGTCACACTGGAAATAAAAACAAATGTATTAGCTTCTCTTGGACACTGGTTTCAAATTTTTATTATTTGGATGATGAGACTTCCTGTACCAGAGGAGTCATGTATAGGAGCTAAATTTTATGATGGAAAACACTGGCATAATCAAAAGGCTGCTGCACGCCGTAAGGAATCCAATTTAAGATTAAATTCTCTGAGTACATTTGTAGACACTACTTCATCTTGAAGCAAATTCCAAAGTCTGATTACTTTTTTGGGAGAGGAAAAGCTTTCTTGTTAGAAAGTTGAACCTTTGCTTGACCCACAATGCGTTAGATATCTTCCTTTTCTTAGATTTCAGTTCTGCACTAACAAGACCTCATTTGTTTCCCTGTATTCACAATTTATATTTATACACTAAAACCATACACTGTCTCAGGATTTTATTTTTTTCTAAATGAAACCTGGTTATTCAGGTTAAAAACAATTCAGGGGTCATCTGTTCCTCGGACATATACAATTATAATGTGTCCAGAACGGTGTTCGATATAATTTGCAGTGACGATATGGCACCTAGTAATATCACAAAATACATTTACACAGCACTGGTATATTCTGTTTACTGGCATTGCCCAGAACAACTGCAACATACAAGAAAATGATTGCAAGACCACAGAGGGCAAAAAGGAAAGTACAGCGATGGAATTGAATTCACCAGTTCTTCAACTAACACAGTTTTATGGTTATTGCTGGATTATCATTCCCATAATGAGTTGTAGTTCTACAACAGCCAGAGGGCAAAATGCTTTCCACATCTCATTAAAAACTATGCAATGTGGGTCAAAATAGTAACTACAGTGATATCTGTTTTATTATCTAGTAATGTGGTATAAATGTTGGCGATTTAAAAGGGCACTGTAATTTCAGTTGTATTTCGATCCAAAAGCAAAAATGATAACTAAATTGTCTAAATGAGGAGAACATAAGTATAAGCCTCTTACAAATCTACAAGGTTGATACAAACACATATGATACATAGATCTTGTGTTTACTATGTCTGTTACTGGAAGTAGAACGTGTTGGCATTTATGTGTGGGTAGTGTGTATAGCAGAAAGAAAACTAGGATTTGTAATTTAATGGGGTTGTCTGATCGCAGCAGGTCTGGCTTACCCCACACACGCAGCTCGCAACTGCTTTTGCTGGAGGAAGCGGAGGTCAGCCAGACATGTCCCCAACAGCGGCGGCTGAAATGTAGTATTACATGCCAGTCATTTCGATGAATTGCCATCCATTTAATACATAAACAGCATGCTGGCTCATAGAAGGGGGTCCTGAGACAACCCCCAAGGAAACAACTTGTTTTATCCGTGAGCGGGCAGATTGACATTCCTACCCCAGTTTTCTTCTTGTGCACTCATTCAGGTAGGCATACTGGCACATTGGTGTGACAGTGGGAGTAGATTGCCAGACATGAAGAAACGAGAGAGGGTAAAAGAGAGGAAGGGAAAAGTCTATGTATGTATGATTATGAATACTTATGAGTGACTAAGTGATCAGAGGCAGTTCTATATACCAATATGATGGACAATGACTGCAACTTCCGGTCCCTAGATACAGTAGGAAGATTTGCTCTGGAGCACAAACTGTCGCTCTAGCGAGTGTTGTGTTGACACAGAGAACTGGAAATTATCTGAACACATGTAAAGTTTTTCTTATTACTATAGAGGTTTGTTCTATTATGTACATAGATAGTTCGTTTCCACTACAGCCTTTTGAACTCAACTGCCTTCGTCATTCCATAGGATTGTATCCAATGTCATAAAATTCTCCTGGAGATTAGCCGTTTCGACCAGTTTTTTTATACACTTCAGACAAGACCTGTACTAGGCAGTAAGGCAATTCTCTGCAGCCAGGGCCCTTCACCAATGCTATATCTGAAAAATTATGCTAGAAATTTGAGGCCCCATTCCCATATCTTAGTCTGAGTACCTCAGCGATCTACTAACCATAAGTGAAAAGGATCAGGAGGAAATGAACATCTGTGTTCTCATGCAGAAAATCCTGCAGACTAACAAAAACTGGGGGCAAGTTTTCCTACGGTTTTCTTTTAACCCCTTTAGGACACAGCCTGTTTTGGCCTTCAGGACACAGACGATTTTTTCAAATCTGACATGTGTCACTTTATGTGGTAATAACTCCAGAACGCTTTTACCTATCCAAGCGATTCTGAGATTGTTTTCTCGTGACATATTGTACTTTATGTTAGTGAAAAAATTTGGTCGATAAATTCAATATTTGTGAAAAACTTAAAATTTTAGCAAAAATTTGAATTTTTCTAAATTTAAATGTATTTGCTTGTGAAACAGATAGTAATACCACACAAAATAGTTACTAGTTGACATCCCCCATATGTCTACTTTTATGTTTGCATCATTTTTTTTCACGTACTTTTATTTTTCTAGGACGTTACGAGGCTTAGAACTTTAGCAGCAATTTCTCATATTTTCAATAAAATTTCAAAAGGCTATTTTTTCAGGGACCAGTTCAGTTCTGAAGTGGCTTTGAGGGCCTTATATATTAGAAAGTCCCCATAAAGTATTTTAACCCTTTAGGCGTTTCACAGGAATTAAGGCAAAGTAGAGGTGAAATTTACAAATTTCATTTTTTTTGCCGAAATTCATTTGTAATATAAAAAAATCTGTAACACTGAAGGTTTTACCAGGAAAACGCAACTCAATATTTATTGCCCAGATTCTGCAGATTTTAGAAATATCCAACACGTGGCCCTAGTGTCCTAATGGACTGAAACACCGGCCTCGGAAGCAAAGGAGCACCTAGTGGATTTTGGGGCCTCCTTTTTTTAGGAATATATTTTAGGCTCCATGTCTGGTTTGAGGAGGTCTTGTGGTACCTAAACAGTCGAAACCCCCAAAAAGTGACCCCATTTTGGAAACTACAACCCTCAATGCATTTTTCTAGGGGTATAGTTAGCATTTTGACCCCACAGTTTTTTTGCAGAATTTAGTGGAATTAGTCTGTGAAGAAGAAAATCACCTATTTTTCTGTGGAAACATAGAATTTTTTCATTTTTACAAGGAATAAAAGGAGAAAAAGCCGCCCAACATTTGTAAAGCAATTTCTCCCGATTACGGCAATACCCCATATGTGATCTTAAACTGATGTTTGGACCCACAGCAGGGCTCAGGAGGGAACGAGGGCCTTTTGGATTTTGGAGCGCAGATTTTGCTGGATTGGTTTTCAGTGCCATGTCGGGTTTGCAACGTCCCGGAGGGACCAAAACAGTGGAAACCCCCCAAAAGTCACCCTATTTTGGAATCTACACCCCTCAAGGAATTTTTCTAGGGGAATAGAGAGCATTTTGGCCCCTCAGGATCTTTTTTAGAGCTAAGGTGACCAAAAAACAGCAATTTTGGCGCTTTAAATTCTTTATTTATTACAGCGTTCACCGTGCGCAATAAATTACGTTTTAATTTATTCTGCCGGTCGGTACGATTACGCCGATACCATATGTGTATAGTTTTTTTAACGTTTTGCAGCGTTTGCACAATAAAATTAAGTTTCTATAAAATAATTTATTTTCTGGGACACGCTATTCTGAGCCGTAACTTTTTTATTTTTTCGTCAAAAAAGCTGTGGGAGGTCTTGTATTTTGCGGGAAGGGTTGCAGTTTTTATTGGTACCATTTTGGGGTAAATGCGACTTTTTGATCACTTTTTATTCTATATCTTGGGAGGGGTGGTGACCCAAAAATAGCGATGCTGACAGTTTTCCGTTTATTTTGTTTGCTGCGTTCACCGTGCGGAAAAATTAACATTATAGTTTCATAGTTTGGGCCGTTACGAACGCGGCGATACCAAATATGTGTACTTTTTTTAACGTTTTCATTTTTTCCCTATAATAAAAGACTTATTATAGGAAAACAAAACCTTTTATTTTTACACTTTTATAAAACATTTTTATTAACTTTTTACACTTTATATTTTTGTTTATTAACTTTTTTTTTTACTTTTTACACTTTCTTTTTTTGAACTGCAGCTCTGATCGCTGCTAGAATACATTACACTACCTAGGTAGTGTAATGTATGACCTGGGGGCCGTTGTCTGGCCCCCGGGTGCCATCACAAGCATCAGAAGCCCCCACGATTGCATGGGGGCTGCTGATGCGCTACAAACCCGCTACATGCGGAGATCGCAATCGAGCCCCGCATGTAACGGGTTAATTGCCGAAATCAGCGGCGATGAGCCGCCGATCGGCAACACTGGAGAGTGTCAGCTGTTGGGGACAGCTGATCTCCAAGTTCCCGATGCACACTGTCGCCGACAGTGTGCATCGGGAACGGCACAGTGACTTTATGTCACTCTGACAGGAAGCCTATCAGGACCAGCCGAAGGTTGGTCCTGATGGGTTTCCGTCCATGGCAGACCCGGAAGCCATTGTTTGGCTTCCGTTTGCCATACTAACTATCGGCAGACCCCGCGATTTCGGACGGGGGTCTGCCGATATGCTAGAAACCCCTAAAATTCAGCGATTGCACCCGATCGCCGAATTTAAGGGGTTAATTCGCCGAAGTCAGCGGCAAAGGACCGCTGGCCGGCAAGAGGGGAGTAACTATACGTCCTCAGTAACTATACGTCCTCGTGCTGGAAGTAACCTCCCGCAACGACGGACAGTTACGTCCTGGGGTAGGGGTTAATATTCATTTCTAGATTAGGATTTTTTTACGCATTCTCAAAGCAGTGCACACGGATATGACTGTGAATGAGAATCTTTAATCACAACTTTTCAAGCAGCCAGTGGAAGATCTCCAAACTTAACCAGCACATGACTACGCCTAAAGAGAGGTACTGTACTGGACACCAAAAACATTGAAACCACCGGATCGGCAGGATATTGCTTTTTGCACACCAAAGCTCTCATTTAAAGTGTAGCTAAATGTTTGACAAACTTCTGACATGTCATAGTGACATGTCAGAAGTTTGGATTGGTGGGGGTCTGAGCACGAAGACCCCCACCAATCGCTAGAACGAAGCAGCTGAAGTGTTCGTGTGAGCGCTCAGCCGCTTCATGTCTGTTTGTCTTTTTTCGGAAATAAATGTATAGGTGTACGTACTCAATAGAAAGTCTATGAGCCCGTACTCCGATACATCGGCTTTCCGGAAAAAGCCGAACAGACACGAAGCGGCTGAGCGCTCACACGAACACTACAGCTGCTTCGTTCTACCGATTGGTGGGGGTCTCAGTGCTCGGACCCCCACCAATCCAAACTTCTGACATCTCACTATGACATGTCAGAAGTTTGTGAAAGGTTTAGCTACACTTTAACACTTCTTAAAGAGGCTCTGTCACCAGATTTTGCAACCCCTATCTGCTATTGCAGCAGATAGGCGCTGCAATGTAGATTACAGTAACGTTTTTATTTTTAAAAAACGAGCATTTTTGGCCAAGTTATGACCATTTTTGTAGTTATGCAAATGAGGCTTGCAAAAGTCCAAGTGGGTGTGTTTAAAAGTAAAAGTCCAAGTGGGCGTGTATTATGTGCGTACATCGGGGTGTTTTTAATACTTTTACTAGCTGGGCGTTCTGATGAGAAGTATCATCCACTTCTCTTCAGCTTCTGCCAGATCACGCTGTGACGTCACTCACAGGTCCTGCATCGTGTCAGACGAGCGAGGACACATCGGCACCAGAGGCTTCAGTTGATTCTGCAGCAGCATCGGCGTTAGCAGGTAAGTCGATGTAGCTACTTACCTGCAAACGCTGATGCTGCTGCAGAATCAACAGTAGCCTCTGGTGCCGGTGTCCTCGCTCGTCTGACACGATGCAGTACCTGTGAGTGACGACACAGCGTGATCTCTCGAGAACACGGCTGTGTCTGCACTGCCAGAAGCTGGGCGTTCTTAAGAGAAGTGGATGATACTTCTCATCAGAACGCCCAGCTAGTAAAAGTATTAAAAACGCCCCGATGTACGCACATAATACACGCTTAGTTGGACTTTTACTTTTAAACACACCCACTTGGACTTTTGCAAGCCTCATTTGCATAAATACAAAAATGACTTGGCCAAAAATGCTCGTTTTTTAAAAATAAAAGCGTTACTGTAATCTACATTGCAGCGCCTATCTGCTGCAATACCAGATAGGGGTTGCAAAATCTGGTGACAGAGCCTCTTTAATTGGAAGCAGGGCAAAAAAGTTTCCATATGATGTGCGACAACCTGGGGACCACTTAGCTCACAGGATCGCCATCTCCCGGGTGAGATGGTTGGCACACATATAAAGTTCACTCCAACTCCTTGAATAAAAGGTTTAAACCAGCCGCAGCTAGCTTTATTGTCTTCACCACAGCAAGCAGCGTTACAAAATAAACCATACAAAATAAACCCTAGGCCGTCCAGCGTCTAACTAACACATTCAGTGTCCCTCACTATGTGACACTGAGCCTTGTGCCCAGCACCTCAAAACCTTCAGTTTTACCTCACACGGTGGTGACTCTCACAGGCTAGCATGCCTGTCTTCCCCAGACTGAGAGCCTTGTGTGAACTGCACACACCTGAATTAAAGAGCCGTCTCAGGTGAAACCCAACTAAGCTCATCAGACAGCCCAAGACATGGACTGTCTGTATGGAGTGGAAGCCGCCCTTCTCCTTCACACTCCAGCAAACCAGGCCCTATTCGAGGTTTTACACCTAAGCAACAGCAGAGAAAACCCTATCTGCTGTACATGTTCCCTGGTTGCTTGAAACTGGACAGTTAAAGCACTGTCCAGTAGCTGCACTACTACAGATGGTATCTCTCACATTTTAGACACAACTCTGTTATGTTTTAGAGGTTGTGAAAAGTGAATCCTCCAAGTAGGATTGTTTTTGTTTTTCCATTCCCTCCTTCCAAAAGCCATATTTATTCGACAAAGGTGTATGAGGGCTTGTATTTTTGTGGAACGAGTTGTATTTTTTAGAGTGTAATATTATGTACTTATTTTGTGGGGTTGAATGGAAAAAAACCAGCAATTCCTCCATTGTTTCTTGGGCTTTATTTATATGGCGTTTATTTGGCGTTCATCGTGCAGTAAAAAGTAGATTTTAACTTTATTTTGCGGGACAATACGATTACAAATTTAAATTTTCTTTTAGGTTTTACTACATTTACAAAATGAAAACAATTTGTTACAGACAAATTTGCTTTGTGTCACCATATTTGCAGACACCAAACAATCTTATTTTTTTCTGCCGATTCAGCTGAGGGCTGGGAGGGCTTTCTGCCAGAGGTAGCTGAGGGCTTGGAGCAGACATGCTCGAGTGGGCAGGATCTAAATCAGTATCGATCCAGCCTGTTTAACCCCTCAGATGCGACGGTCAATAGCAACTGCTGCATCGGAGCGGTTTTAGTGGGAGGGGCCTCCCTCTCTCACCCCACCGGCACACCCACGATGCAATCGCAGGGTGCCGACGGTTTCTATGGCAGCCGGGGCCTAACAAAGGCACCCCCGGTCTGCCTTCAGTCAATGCCTGTTAGGCCAATCCAGAGGCATGTCAGTTTCCTTGGGTCAGTTTCCAGATTCCTGGGGTCCTTCAATGGATTATCATTTTTCCATTGAATGCCGCGATCAGCTTTAAACGCAGCATTCAAGGGGTTAATAGTGGAGAGAAGAGATTTATTTTCTCTCCACCATTAGGCTTTATTCAGACGAACGGGAAAAACATCCGTGCAACGCGCGTGATTTACACGCGCGTTGCACGGACCTATATTGGTCTATGGGGCCGTGCTGACATGTCCGTGATTTTTCCTCAGCGTGAGTCCGCTGAAAAAAAGTCACGACATGTCCGTTCTTTCGGCGTTTTTCGCGCATCACGCACCCATTGAAGTCAATGGGTGCGTGAAAACCACCCATGCCGCATGGAAGCACTTCAGTGCGAACTGCGTGATTCGCGCAAGAGCTGTCAAAAGGATGAATGTAAACAGAAAAGCACCACGTGCTTTTCTGTTTACAAACATCCAAACGGAGTGTCTTTGAGATGAGCGAGCCCGGACAACCGAACTGAACTTCACCGGGTTCGGCCGAACTCGTTTTGACCGAACCCGGCAAAAAAAATTCGGGTATGCGACGTCAGGAGATAGTCACTGTCCAGGGTGCTGAAAGAGTTAAACTGTTTCAGCACACTGGACAGTGACTTCCGATCACAATATACATGAACCTGTAAAAAAAAAAGAAGTTCTGACTTACCGATAACTCCCTGCTTCTTCCTCCAGTCTGACCTCCCGGGATGACAATTCAGTCCAAGTGACAGCTCCAGCCAATCACAGCTCAAGCGCAGGCTGCAGCGGTCACATGGACTGCCGCGTCATCCAGGGAGGTGGGGCCAGATGTCAAGAGAGGCGCGTCACCAAGGACGCTTCACCAAGGCAACGGCCGGGAGGGAAGTTCGTGGTAAGTACGAACGTCTTTTTTTTTTTTTTTTAACAGGTTGCTCGGTATTGTGATCGGAATTCACTGTTGAGGGTGCTGAAAGAGTTAACTGCCGATCAGTTAACTCGTTCAGCACCCTGGACAGTGACTATTTACGGACGTCGACTAGCCTCATCTCTATGATGGCGGCTGCGCGAAAATCACGCAGCCGCGCATCACACACGGATGACACACGGAGCTGTCGAGTGGTTTTTGCGTGCGCAAAACGCCGAATTTTTGCGTCCGCAAAAACACCACGCTCGTGTGAATCCAGCCTTAGAGTAAGGCTGCGCCTGTGTATTACAGCCGTTGCCCCGCTCCTGATCTCGCGCGCCCACGTCCTTATGCAGCAAGCACCCGCCACTCAGGACGAGTATTCTTGTCCTGTGTTGGCAAATAGTTACAAATGGGAAAATGTTTTTTTAACTTTACATTTATTGTTACATTTTGTTTAGTGTTCAAACTTTAACTTATTTTTAATTTCTGTTTAGTCCAACTAAGGACTAAAAATGCGATTGCTAGTACAATGGACTGCAATACTTAGGTTTTGCAATGTATTGTGGTTTTGACGGTCCCCTATTATTAAGCCGTCCAGCAGGGCATAATAGGACGAGTAACATGGCAGACCCCAGCTGCCATGACAACCCATCAGCACACTGTGATCACCTGATCTAAGCCGTTAAACAGAGTGGGCTTCCTCGGTTATCCCATCGCCCCCTCCCCTCGGTCTAATAGCTTAGATGCCGCAGTGGTTATTGGTTTAAGTGGTTAAATGGCAGGGATCCGAGTTATATTAGTGGGTTAAGGGATTAAATCCCACTCCTTTCTTCGATTAATCACTCATGTTTATCTCATGGGTGCCTCTCCTAAATAATCCAATACCTGGGTTTGCCGTTTCATTTATCTTTCTGTTTGGCCAAATAGAAGTGGACTTCAAGTTGGTCATAGATCATGGTCAATGAGAAACTTTTCAGTATTTTAAATATTGCCATGAGCAGTGAAATTTGGTCTACATGGATCCAATGCCTTAAAGGTTATGTATAACTTTGACATAGTTTTTTTTTTTTTACACGCAGGATCGAGCAGTTACCAATCACATTTATGTACATAACTTAGATGTGATTGATTACAGGTGGATCCTGGTTGTCAGAGACACTCAGGACCCGCTGTCACTGAATCCATCAGTCTCGCAGACCTGATATAGTCAGGTCTTAGCGAACAATACAGCTGCGGTGCATACAGAATACAAAGCAGCTGTACCTCAAAAAGTAAAAATCGTTTTTATTAAAATGTGTTTAGGAAGTACCACTAATCACACTGAAGCACAATTTATATATATATATATATATATATATATATATATATATATAATGTTAAAGGTGTACACAGCCTTTAAAACATTAAGTGACTGATATGGCCCTTTAAGGCTAAGGATAATGTTCCACAGCTTCTACTCCCAAAGGGTGAAATATCAGAAAAAAAAAATCTTATTTACACGTGGCAGCAGTGGTGGCAGAAAGCTGCACCACTTGCGTGCAAAAAAACACCTGGAAAAAAGTGTTAAATAAACGAAAACTTTTTTTTTTTCTTAAAATCAGCAATTTTAGGAAATTCGTCTATGGCATTGCACTTACACATATGTTTTTAATGTTGCAGAATTTCCCACTGATGTCAATGGATACAAGAAGACAAGGCATGCTGCATTTAAAAAAATAAAACAAACAAGGAGTATGCCCAAAAAACTGTAGATTTGTTTTGGCCACATTGTGTGCACAGGGTTTTCTAAAATCTAACTCAATAACTAATTCCAATGAAAAAAAAAAAGCAATACATCTGTATGTTACCTAATGTTAGCCGTAAAAAAAAAATTAAGTCTTCTAGTCCCAAACTACCCTCAATACACAGCTTGACAATTCCTAAATGTATACGGTATATTTATCTTCTGCTTTTTCTACGTAGCACTACGCGGTATCACTTTTTTTCAGAGCTTCATTTATATTGGGCCCCATATTTATTATGTTGACTTTCACTTAAAGCACGCCTGTCTGCTGACTATACTGCCCTATGTTCTTCTAGTATCCAAACCGGCACAAAAAAGAATGTGCCATTTGGCTAATAGAAGCAAAGAGCACAGTGGACTCATAATTATGAGTCTGGTGTATTGATAAAGAGTTCTCGATCGCCTTACTTGCAATAATTTACGGCTGGCGGTTGTGTAACAATATACCCAGCAGCCTGTCAACCACCACCAAGAAGGGGACTCCTCATAAATGCACTGGACTCATAAAGGAGTCCAGTGTATTTTTTGTGCGTTTTGGCTGATAGTAGAACAGACCTGTCCCTGTAATAAGGGTAGAATATTGAGGTGACAGATCCGCTATTATGCCACTATAATTTGTTATTTATGTCCACCAATAATATGTATTCCAACATATCTAAACTACTCAACACATGACCATTTTAAGAGAGTGCCCTGAAGATTGTGTTTGTCATGAAAAATATTTACATTTTAGATCTCTTCTGTACTGCTTTCAATTTCCGATTAGAACACCATCAATCAATTTAAAGGACACTGACAATTATTTTGGAAACCACTTAACAGAAAAGTGATGATACAGAATTTTATAGAAAATAATGCTGTAGCATCATCCATTTCCAACCACTTTAGTTAAGGCTAGTATTAAATCTGCAATCCAGTGAATTCAAATTATGTTAACCACTGTGCCATATCGCCTTTTCTTCCAATTAAGAGCCAAAAATGTGCGTTTCCATGGAGAACATTCCATTTTTCAGACTCCAGAGTTCAGTGTTGCATGTGCACTCAGCAAATAAGGTGTTAAGTATGTAATATGTTTGACCCCTTCAAAGTAGAAGTGGGCTGCAAAGCATTACCCCCGCATTCAAGTGGATAATGGCTTTCTAGTGGTTGTAGAACACCACATGATATGCCGTGACAGCAGAAATCAAACTAGTTAATTTGAGAAGTACAAGAATCCCCCACTCCACCATTGCTATTTCTAATGTTCTATGCCTCATATGCAACTTGGCAGTATATGAAAACACCATTGTGAATGTAAATGTACTTGGGGGAAAGAAAAAAAGAAATAAAGGTTAATTAATCGAGAAAAAACAACCATAAATGCCAAGTTGCGAACAATAAAATGTTACTGAAAAAATTTTACTTCGGTCGGACTACAATTGAAAAGGAGGCTGTTTAATAAAAGAAAAGCAATTTAACCGGCCTATTTTGAATTTCAAGACATTAAGGGGTACATTTTCCTAGCAGTGCATGGGGAGTTACGTGCACAAATCCCATTAACATTAATGTGTTCCTTTGCTCTCAATGATATTAAGTTTTAAGTGATGCTATAACTATTATAACAATCCTTTGTGACAGCATTCATCTGTACAGCGTATATCCCGAATATGCCTGGTTACACAAGATACTATCTCACATCTAATGATACCTTCGCTTCTAGAGGAGATAATAACTAACAGACTCGCACTGTTTCAAGCATATTTCTCTGCCCCCCTCTTCCTTTCTGAGATTCCAGATTTCACATAATCTGCATAGCATGGTCTAATCACCAAATTTCCCAAAAACGATAAAAAAGCAACCTTAATATTTCAGTACACCAGCTGTAATACGACAAACTAAATTATTACCGAAGGTGCCAGCAGTTTTCCATACACAGTACTTAAGATAATTATAAAAAATCATCTTCATTACCGCATGCAAGCAATTTTTAACAGTTTAATTTGGACAGGTTACAAAATACATTGAAATTGCGTCGATATAATTACTGCGAGTCTTTGAAGCGATAAAATCTTACCGACTAAATCCCTTTGACCCTGTTAATGTCTGTTCCTTGTTAATCTAAGGCAAACATTGTTTGTAGCGAGCGTTTTTTTTATAGAATATGATAAAAAGAAAAGAATTCCCTTAGCTGTTGTTATTGATTCCAGCGTTTACCGGCTGAGCGTTAAGTGCCGTTTACAAAACAGAACAGATGCAGATGCTGACAGAAAGGTAAACAATTGTTGTGTGGCTCGCTGCCAGACATGGAGGCGATATATTAAACTCCAAGTGAAGCACATTTCCCCTATGGATTACACTTATTGCCACTTCATTTCCTATGTGCTCCGTCTCTCTAGTGCTGTGCCTAGTGCGAAGCTATTTCCAGTCCTTTGCTGACCCCCGAGGCCCGATGCTACCTCACACAGCTATTAGCGAAGGGAATTGCATGTGTCTGACACAGGCTGAAACCAATTATTAGATATTTTCTTCAGAATGATGCCCAACTCTGTTGGGAATGAGCAATCATGAAATAATTTACCTCCTGATTTAATTTTTTCCTGCACAAATTAGTTGTAGTGAGAGGCAAGGCCGTACACAGCTGCTTGTGACACGGTGTATCTCCGTCTTATCGAGCTTATACTTGAGACTCAAGGAAGGAGGGGGTAAGTGAAGGACTGAATAGGTTGGGGAATCCGGCTTAAAAGAAAAAAACAGGGAGAAGTTTATCAGATATACTGATCACAAGTGCTCCGGGATGATTAGAAATGACAAGGCTATAAAGAGATATGGGATCGAGGGAAGTTGAGCCTTTCCACGATCTCGTGTTTTATACAGCTTTCTGCTATCCAATTTACTTCTGCTGCATGAGGCTTTTAAAGTCCTGAGAGTTTCAAGAAAAAGAACAGATAAGCATTACACAGATATGTCAGAAAAAATAATATTATTGGGTTGATTACGTGCTACTCCTTTATTATATAAAGCAATCCTATTGTTATTCATGGTTCATTAAATATGAAATAATTCCAGAAAGGTGCACGTCACGTATTTTTTCCCTTATCTTCTAATCGTAATTACACCTTAAAAAGTCCTTCAGAACCTCTAGAGAATTGCTTGCTAGGCAGCACTGAAATATTGTCAGACGTCTGCCTAGCAAATGGCACCACCACCAACACCTCCCACACCGTCTGCAGTCAGAAGCACATTTACAGAATATAGGCTGGCATAAATGCACAGAATGAAGGCAGTCATCTTGCCCTAATATGAAAGCTTCTACAATGCTAGAATTGCGTTAGGGAATTATAGGCAACCCGGAGGCCTAGAGTAAATTTCAGCAGAGTGGTGTAGTCATCTGCTCATGCCCCAAGCACAAAACCTGCTTCTGAAGATACAGGATTCCAGAATTTTTAAAATACTGTTAAATTACTTCCTTACAGACCTGTTTTGCATTTAACTTAGTTGTTCTATTATGCAGAGAATAGGAAAACTTTCTCCCCAGATTTCTGGTAGAAAGGCTTTTTATATAAATTATTGTATTAAGAGCCTCAAGGGCACCATATGAGAACCACAAAGTTATCTCCAAATGGTGCCCTGTCCTGACATTAAAGAGGCTCTGTCACCACATTATAAGTGCCCTCTCTTGTACATGATGTGATCGGCGCTGTAATGTAGATTACAGAGGTGTTTTTTATTTAGAAAAACGATCATTTTTGACGGAGTTATGACCTATATTAGCTTTATGCTAATGAGTTTCTCAATGGACAACTGGGCCTGTTTTACTATATGACCAAGTGGGCGTTGTACAGAGGAGTGTATGACGCTGACCAATCAGAGTCATACACTTCTCTCCATTCATTTACACTGCAGATAGCGATATAGCTATATCACCATGTGCAGCCACATAAACACACTATAACGTTACTGCAGCGTCCTGACAATGAATATACATTACCTCCCACCAGGACGTGATGTGTATTCAGAATCCTGACTGCTTCTGTAGCATCTCTGTGATTTACAGCACAACACAGCGAGATCTCACGGTGAATGACAGCTTACAGCGTAATCTCGCGAGACTACGCCTGCTATGCTGTAAATCACACAGACGCTACAGAAGTGGTCAGGATTCTGAATACACATCACGTCCTGGCTGGACGTAATGTATATTCATTGTCATGACACTGCAGTAAAGTTATAGTGTGTGTATGAGGCTGCACATAGCGATATAGCTATATCGCTATCTGCAGAGTAAATGAATGGAGAGAAGTGTATGACGCTGATTGGTCACTGATTCGTCAGCGTCATACACTCCTCTGTACAACGCCCACTTGGTCATATAGTAAAACACGCCCAGTTGTCCATTGGGAAAGTCATTAGCATAAAGCTAATATAGGTCATAACTCCGTCAAAAATGATCATTTTTCGAAATAAAAAACACTGCTGTAATCTACATTACAGCGCCGATGACACAAAACGTGTGCTGCACTTAACAGTGTTGTCTGGTTTGGAAAGTCCATTTAAGAAACTTGATTAGAGAATTTTAAGTTAACACCCTGTTCAAGACCTTCATCTATTAGCCAGAGCAAAGTGTTCCTTGAGGAGTGTCTTTCACTCCGGAGGACCCGAATAGTCCATACATTACATGGACAGCGCATTGATTTCAATGGAAACTGTGTAATTTTTCTTTTCCCCTACGTTAGTTTTGTAGGCGAATTAAGCACTTGCTTAGTTTCCCCACAGATTAAAACTGAACACTTTGGGGAGAATTTATTATTCTTTCCATGCCAGTCTAGTCGCAAATGCATAAAAAGTTGCAAATGCGCAAAAAAGAAAAAAATTCGACTTGAGGCATTTGCATTACTTACTGCACTTTACTGAAAAGTGGGTGGAACTAAACTGAAGGGTGTGGTCTTCCAAGGCTTGACACCTTTACAATAATTTACGCCAGAAGCTGGAGGAAATTATAGAGGCAAATGTACTCCAGCTGGTAGCTGGAGTAGATTTGACTTTTTTGTGCATCCACAGGCAAAGATGTGCCTCCTCCACCGCTCTTTAGATCAGGACTGGCATCAGAAAACCCCAGTCTTCAAAAAAAGTCCTCTCTTTGTAAGAAGCTTATAAATCGGATTACATCTAGCACAGAGCATAGGCCAAACTTAGAACTTAACATTTATCATATCACCATTGAAAATAGTCCAACAATATATATATATTGCCAATAGTAACCAAGGGTGTTACAAATTGATAATGATGGACAAAAAGGCATTTGGCTGAAATAACTGACGTTAAACTCCCCATAGTCTTATACGCCTAAAGAAAAGCAGAGCGGTTGCCCTAGAAAAGAGCACTCCACACAAAAACTTGTACCTAAAATGCCCTAAAGTATAGTTTAGCCAACACTATTAGACCTTCGGCTCTAATAGTATCGGTCACACTTTAACATTAAACCAATAAAATAAAATGTGCCACTGACTAGATGCTCGGATTTAACTACTAGACTAGGGTAGGGTAGTGTAGGGAAATTGGAGGAAGTTGTTTATTATTAGGGGATATTGTGGCTGACTGTATTAGAGAGGAATTGTGTCTGGACTTGCTATTTTGGGAATGTGAATGGCACTTTTTCTGGGGCACGTGGACTGCATTTCTCTGAAGGGCATTGTAGAAAGCATGGTCATGAGTGGCACTATAGCTGGTGCTTTAATGGGTAGCACAGTGACTGTCACTATTTGTAGGAGCCATGACAATACAGACAAAAAGTGCTACAGAATGGTCTTTGCTGCAGATGGGACTGAGTATTGAATAAAACAAAAAGCTGCTGTATAACATCTTTTTAAAGAGGAAGGGAAGGTTTGTGTCAGATACTGATTGACGGAGATGAAATTCTACCTCTATCTTTACAAAAGGCTCTGCAGCAATAGTAGTACCTGATAAAATATACCTTCGCTGTGTCACCAAGCCCTTCATATCAATCACTGACAAAGTTCATCCTTCCTCTTCAAAAAGACGTTCTTCAGAAGCTTAGGTGTGTATTATATTATAGAACCACAAGAACCAGGCAAAAATTCCAAAGGGCGAAACAAGAGCTTAATCTAGGAACCAGACCGAGGTCAAGGATCCGGAGTCAGGAACAGAGTCAATAACAGTTATGAACAATGGCTAGGCAAGGATGTACCTTGATAGGCAGCAAAGGGATCCAAAGAGGCCTGGAGCGGAGAGTTGTAGAAGTTGCAGGGGACACTGGGAGCACCAATTATGGAAGTTCAAGAACCATCTCCTGCGGAGAGTCGGGTCATTTGCATAACAAAAGTACGTTCATACTGAGGTTTATTTACATTTGTTTCAATTTAATGCATTTAGGAAAATAATATTTTCTTAAGGGGCTAATGGTTTTATTAATAAAAAAAGGGAAAAGGCAGCCTTTGTGCCATGATAGGTACGCTTTAACCTCAAATCTGCTGAGCATCTGTCTTTTTTTGTGAAGACTCAGACTATCCACAAAAACTATTTTGGAACCCGAACATCTTTCTTGGCTTCAGCAGAAGCAATCTCGAAATTCATGTGGACCTTCATCCAGATTTCCTAAATAGCTCTACAAACTTGCCCATCAGCAGGTACCGGAGGCTGTGCCAAAAATCAGGAGAGGATTGCTCAGGTTTCATCCGTAGATAATTTAAAATGGAGATTTCCCAGATGACTTGAGACTTGGTTGTTGTGAGCAAACACTGCAAAGGTAGCAACTCAGACCAATTATGCTGAGGAGCATTAATATAGCTTCGAACACTATTAACATACTGCTCGAAAACCTGATTGACGGTATCCAGAAGAAAAGTCCAGGGAGATCCTTAAGGCCTTACACAGTGCTCTCCAGAATTTGGAAACAAACTGCACTCCAAGACCTGAGATAATGTGAGCAGAAAGACCATGGAGGCAAAATACTTCCTTGAAGAATATCTGGGCCAACCAAGAATCATACAGTGGTACAAAATGAGCCATTTTAAGGAAGCGATCTACCAATACTGGTAGTAAATCTCTGAGCAAGAGGCAAATCGCTAAAAAAGTCTATATGAAGCTTAGACCAAGGGTTGGTTGGAATGGGCAATGGCTGGAAGATAGAGAGTGACTGCCTGGATGGTTTAAACTGAGCAAAGGTGGCGCAGGACTTCTTGCCTCCATTCAGGCCATTAATAGTAATTCCCTGATATGTTTAACTCCAAGATGTCCTTACAACAGTGAAGAATGAGCCTAAGATAACATCTTCTGGGAGAAAACAGGAGGTACAAAGGAATGTCTTCTGGGAGGCGTTTCAGGAGAAGTATCGATGGCCAGGATACTGCAAATCAATAATGTGTGCCTGGTCTTCAGGCAGGGGGATCAGTCTGATCAAAGGGCCTTAAAAGAGTTTCCTCTCTAGGAATCTTGTCAATCGGACAATAAGTCAAGATTAAATTTAAAACGTGAAAAGAAGAGTTAATAGTGGACTAGACGTGGATAGAGAGTCTATGGACAGACGTGGATAGAGAGTCTATGGACAGACTGGATTTACTCCACATTTTTGTGGTCAGTGAAGATAGTGACAGAAAATTTTGCGCCCTCAAATAGATGCCATTACTCCAGAGCAAGTTTCACTGCCAGCAGTTCTCGATCTCTGATGGAATCGTTTTTCTCAGTGGAAGAGAACTTCTTGGAAAAGAAGTCATATGAAATGTGTTTTTTTATCTGTGAATTGTTGAAACAGAATTGTTCCCACTCTGATAGAGGGAGCATCGACCTCTAAAAAGAACGGCTTATTTTAATCTGAATGATGAAGAAACGGAGCCGAAGCCAAGCATGTCTTGAGATGGCAGAGGGCTTGAACTGCAGAAGCTGGCCAATCCTGAATATTGGCCCCCTTGCAGGTTAGGGCAGCGAGTAGAAGGACCACCTGAGAGAAAATTAAAATTAATTAACAATAATAGATTGCGGAGCCCAGGAATCTTTGTAAAGCAGAAACACTGACTGGATCCATGGGAAGGCCCTCAGAGGAAAGGATATAGCCCATGAATGGAAGTTCAGATTTTTTAAACAGGCATTTCTATAACTTGGCATATAAAGGATTCTGTAGGAGCCAAAATAATACAGAACAGGCGCGAGAACAATGAGTTTTCAGCTCTTGGGAATAGATTATGTCATCCAGGTAGACCAGGACGTCTTGATTGAGAACATCCCTAAAGTAGTAATTCACTAACTGTTGAAAAACAGCAGTGACAATGAAAGACTTAAAGGCTATGTATCTTTGAAGATGATTTATTTTTATTTTTAAATAAAATAGTGTATGAGGGTGTTTTGAGCAACTTTGTAATGTATTTTTCAGATACAGCTGCTTTGTATCCTTGGTACATAGCAGCTGTATCGTGTGATGAAACCTGAATCCGTCAGGTCAACGGGACTGACGGATTCAGTGACAGCGGGTCCTGCATTTCTCTGCAACACAGGATTCAGTTATGAAATTAGATGTGATTGATAACAGCTGGATCCTGCGTGTCAGAGACAGTCAGTCCCACTGATCTGATTGAAAAAGGGTTGCTCAAAACACTCTCATACACTATTTTGTTTTTTTTAAAAAAATCATTTTCATAGGTTTCCATAGCCTTTAATGGCATCTCCTGGTGCCCATTCCAGGTATTAAGGCCAATTTCCTCCTGTCTCCTTTCTAGGTCCGAATCAAATTATAGGTCCCAAACAGATCTAACTTATAAAACAACGAGCTCCCTCGATGGGATCAAACAATTCAGAGATTTGTGGTGGCGGGTATTTGTTCTTCATAGTAATCTTCCATCTTCATTCTTGATGAAGTAGAACCCAGCTTTAGTCGGAGAAGAAGATTCACAAATAAACCCTTTTACCAAGTGTTCTTTGATAAAGGCATACATTGCCTCTCCTCTCTGGTAGAGAGTGCGGATATATACCCCTGGGAGGTATAAATTCTTATACGCGAATGCACTGTAGCGAAGAGCACGTAGCAAAGTCAGGAACATAGCCAGGGGTTTTCAACAGATTAGCAGTGAGGCTGTAGAAAGCCAGAGGATGAGACAGAACCATAGTCAATATCCGTTAGGAACAATAGCCAGGCAACGATGCACCTTGATATGCAGACAAGGGATTCATGGAAGCTTCTCCTTTAAATTGCCTGCCAGGCCTGACTTCATCAGTGGCTGACAATTGCCATGGCAGCCCGACATAACCAGCGGAGAGGATCAGGAAGCTGCAGCAGCCTTGGAGCAGTGGCAGCAAAGGAGCTGGCATCTGGTTCCCCAGCAACCAAAAGGGCTGTCGGCTCTAGTGATGGCCATTCGCCGGGACTCGTCACTGGAACCAAGCGGGGTGAGTAACACCTCCATTGGCACTTTTTCATCCACGTGAATGAGCTGTAATATTATGAATAGAGACAGAAAAGAAAAACAAAATGCGATAGGTATGATTCAATGTCTGTATTTCGAATTGAAATCGTCCATAAAATAAATGTAGGTAAAACGTGAATAATTGCTGGTCAATCCACTCTATGTTGGTCAAAATTATAGCAATCGCAAAAATTGAGGATTATTAGTCATTATTTATAGAAAGACTGTTTACATAAGGAAAGCTTTAGAGCTCTAAGTAGAACTGAGCATCACGTGTAAATGATGGCAGCTAAGCACATATTCTTGATAGACCAACAAAACTCAATTAAAGCACCATTGCCCTTGACCTGGCACATCTAACTGACCCATCAATACGCTAAATAAAGCTCTTTTGGATCACAGGCACCTTCATCTCTACATGACTTTTCGTTGATTATCAGAAGATTTGTCTTCGACTTATTTAGGTTCAGATTCCTAGACAGCTGATGGTATGTTTTCTGTCTGTTAGGTTTATCTAGTATAATAATACATTTTCACTTGATAGGACTCCGATCTGCTACAGAAAGGTATAAATATTATGTGACACAAGGACTGTGAAACCTATTAGTTCCTCCAGCGAAGGAAAAAAAATAATAATTTGCTGCTGCCGCATTCAATATAGATTGAGTTGTATATAGGCTACAATGAATTACACAGAAATTATTTTGTCAGGTGGTTCACTGACATTATAAAACATAAAAGTGATGCTCAAGTGGTTTGAGTGCTGTCAAAAAAACAAACAGGATGGAATTATTTCCTCCCAATCCACTTGTGTCCTATTTATTATTCGGAAAGATATACTGTATGTTTGTTAATCCTGATTTTTTATTAACTCATTTCTCTTTTTCTTTCCAGCTTGTATTTCAGACTAATTGGGTTCATATAAAAAGTCAAATAAAAGAAGGTTTCCAGCTAACAGGAAAACAGAGTGAAAGTTGTAGAGAGACAGAAATATTTCTACAAGTGTGAATTATGAAGTGCCGCTATCACCCCAGGGCAAAAGGATTTATAACTTGAGCATCTCTGTGAAATTATAATATTGTAATAAGGTATGAATCTCCTTGCTGGGTTCTCAAATAGGTTTATCTTTATTGCAAAAAATACATCAAAATAATGGGTTAGAAACAAAGTGAATGACCCACAATAGGATCCCAAATTTCCACTCCTACAAATACTCAGCTCAAAATGGATTTTCTATCTGGATGAGGGTAATCATAAGGTCACGGTCCACCCAAAGAACCGCTGATTATGTACAAAAATAAATATAATAATCCGCTAAGAAGATGCTAATGTAGTACATTTGAATGTACTGAAATCCTAAACATTACAGAGTTTTTATATCTAATTTTTGGAAAAGAGCACGACTTTGTATATACGCAGATTACATTTTTTTGGGTTTAAAGAGGCTCTGTCACCAGATTTTGCAACCCCTATCTGCTATTGCAGCAGATAGGCGCTGCAATGTAGATTACAGTAACGTTTTTATTTTTAAAAAACTAGCATTTTTGGCCAAGTTATGACCATTTTTGTAATTATGCAAATGAGGCTTGCAAAAGTCCAAGTGGGTGTGTTTAAAAGTAAAAGTCCAAGTGGGCGTGTATTATGTGCGTACATCGGGGCGTTTTTAATACTTTCACTAGCTGGGTGCTCTGAAGAGAAGTAACATCCTCTTCTCTTCAGAACGCCCAGCTTCTGACAGTGCAGATCTGTGACGTCACTCACAGGTCCTGCATCGTGACGGCCACATCGGCACCAGAGGCTACAGTTGATTCTGCAGCAGCATCAGCGTTTGCAGGTAAGTCGATCTTACCTGCAAACGCTGATGCTGCTGCAGAATCAACTGTAGCCTCTGGTGCCGATGTGGCCGTCACGATGCAGGACCTGTGAGTGACGTCACAGATCTGCACTGTCAGAAGCTGGGCGTTCTGAAGAGAAGAGGATGTTACTTCTCTTCAGAGCGCCCAGCTAGTGAAAGTATTAAAAACGCCCCGATGTACGCACATAATACACGCCCACTTGGACTTTTACTTTTAAACACACCCACTTGGACTTTTGCAAGCCTCATTTGCATAATTACAAAAATGGTCATAACTTGGCCAAAAATGCTCGTTTTTTAAAAATAAAAACGTTACTGTAATCTACATTGCAGCGCCTATCTGCTGCAATAGCAGATAGGGGTTAAAAAATCTGGTGACAGAGCCTCTTTAATTGATTTATTGAGGTTTTGTATACATTTTTAGAATTTATATATTTCGATTTTTCACTCCTTTCTCATTTTGTTGTATCTGGTGCGCGGTTTCATTTGCAAACATTTTACTGACAGACCATTGCTACTCCCTGTCCTACTATCTCTGTCAATGTCCTACAATAAGGATCTCATTAGAAAACTGAACAACAAAGAGGATCACCGGCAGAAGAATATATTCATGATCACACAAACATGCAGATATTTTATTTTAATATCAGAACATACATCTGATCAAGCTATACATGTATGTACAGCGGAGGTCGGGTGGGGGGTGGGGAGTATGGAGTGGGCTCACAGGTTGAGTCCTCTCCATAGAACAAGCGTGTCGGCTGTATGTAACAGCCGACACTTTAGTGTAATGAGCAGTATCCTGCCTGTTTAACCCCTTAGATGCTGCGTTCAATAGTGATGTGACATGATCGCGGGGTGCCGATGGTAGCCATGTCAGCCTGGGGGTCTAATGAAGGCCCTCAGGTCTGCCATTTTTGTACACCTATTATGCCCTAAGGGGACTAGTAAAAAAACAAAAAAAACAGTTAAATAAAGTTTTCCATATATATATATATATATATATAATACAAAATATGAAAAGTTCAAAAAAACAAACAAACCCTTTTCCCATTTTCCATTTTCCCCCAAAGGCAGTGTTAAAAAAAAAAAAATTAACAAAACCAGTATCGGCGTGTCCGAAAAAGCTCAAACTATCACATTATAACATTATTTAACCCGCACGGTGAACGCTGTAAAAAAATTTAAAATGGCAGAATTGTTTTTTGTTCACCTCATCTCCCACAAAAAAATTAATAAAAACTTATCAAAAAGTCTCATGTACTCCAAAATGGTACCACTAGAAACTACAGTTCACCCTCATACCACAAAATCTACGGAAAATGTAAAAAAGTTATGGCTCTCAGAATGTGGCGACACAAAACAAATTTTATTTTAAACCATTCTATCCTTGTAAAAGTAGTAAAACATAAAAAAAACTATATAAATTTGTCCGTAATCCAAACGGCCAAATTTACGATTGCCGTAATCGTATTGACCCACAGAATCAAGTTAGCATGCTATTTTTACCACACGGTGTACGCCGTAAAAATGACCCCCCCCCCCCACCAAAAAAATGAGGAATCACTTATTTTTTCCTATTCTACCCCACAAAGAGTTTATTTCAAGTTTCCTATTACAATATATAGTACAATCAATGGTTCTAAAAAAACCTACAACTCTTCCCGAAAAAATCAGGCCCTCATATGACCTTATCGCCGGAAAAATAAAAAAAAGTTATGGATTTTGGAATGTGGGGAGGAAAAAACGAAAACGAAAATCCGAAAAATGGCTGCAGCTGGAAGGGGTTAAGAATGTATTATTCCAAAACACGTTAAGGACCCAGTTCCTGAAAGAATTATGTCATAAAGACAATCCCTGCTCATATACCCTATTAGTGATAGAGAGGGGCTCTGTAAGCGCGGCTCCTGCTCTGGTAGACTGGAGCGGATTCATCTGACCAGACACTCCTCAGGGGTTACAACCGAAAAAAGCAGATGTTTGCTAAGAATGCTGGGAGCTGGACCAGCAGTTGCATTCTGAATGAGGTTGTCTCTGATGAGACAACCCCTTTAAGTGTGAGAGCAGATAGGGACAGTGACAAAAGAAAAAAATAGATTATATTATAGATTAGTTTTTATGGTTTTCAGAAACCTCCATTGGTCATGATGTGGGCATATTATGGCATGACACAATGGCATTTTGGATAGGGCATTCATTTTATGAAGGATAAAAGTGTCCCTGAACTGGTGGAGGAAAACAGTGTTATTTTTTTCTAAATTCGGGGAATATGGTGCATCCATTTGGTGCCATTTTTTTTTTTGACAAGGGAATAATTATTTCCATTCAATGTTAGGGTAAGTTCACACCGTTAACAAAATACGGCTGAAAATACGGAGCTGTTTTCAAGTGAAAACAGCTCCTGATTTTCAGCCGTATTTTAATCAAACTAGCGTTTTTCACTGCGTTTTTTACGGCTGTTTTGGGAGCTGTTTTTCTATTGAGTCAATGAAAGGTGGCTCCAAAAACGGCTCAAGAAGTGACATGCACTTCTTTTTACGGGGTGTCTTGTTATGCACCATGTTTTGAAAGGGAAGCGTAAAAAAACGCCCCGTCTGAACAGAACGCCGTATTTCCCATTGAAATCAATGGGCAGATGTTTGTAGGCATTCTGCTTCTGATTCTTCAGCCATTTTTTCGGGACGTCTAGGCCCGGAAAAAAACGGCTGAAATTAGCCCGTGTGAACATATCCTTAGATTATAGCATCAAGTTGTCACCATCACAGCCATGTTCAGGGATTTGCAGTGAACTATTAAATAAGCAATCACCCATCAAACTGCTGCCTTAGGCCTCATTTACACGAGCGTAATATACGCGCGTGCGACGCGGGTGCTTTTCACGCGTGTCGTACGCACCTATATTACTCTATGGGGCAGTTTAGACGATGCGTGAATTTTGCGCAGCGTGAGTGCGTTGCGTAAAACTCACGACATGTTCTATAATCGTGCGTTTTTCACGCAGCACGCACCCATTGAAGTCAATGGGTGCGTGAAAACCACGCATGCCGCACGGAAGCACTTCCGTGCGAACTGCGTGATTCGCGCAAGAGCTGTCAAAAGGATGAATGTAAACAGAAAAGCACCACGTGCTTTTCTGTTTACAACCATCCAAACGGAGTGTCAAATTAGAGATGAGCGCACCGAACTTCACCGGGTTCGGCCGAACTCGTTTTGACCGAACCCGGCAAAAAATGTTCGGGTACGCGACGTCAGGAGACAGTCACTGCCCACGGTGCTGAAAGACTTAAACTGTTTCAGCACCATGGACAGTGACTTTCGATCACAATATACATATACGTGTAAAAAAAAACAGAAGTTCGGACTTACCGATAAGTCCCGGCTTCTTCCTCCAGTCCGACCTCCCGGGATGACAATTCAGTCCAAGTGACAGCTGCAGCCAATCACAGGCCAAGCACAGGCTGCAGCCAATCACAGGCTGCAGCGGTCTCATGGACTGCCGCGTCATCCTGGGAGGTGGGGCCGGATGACAAGAGAGGGACGCGTCACCAAGGCAACGGCCGGGAGACCGGACTGGAGGAAGCAGGCAGTTCATGGTAAGTTTGAAAGTCTTTTTTGATTCACAGGTTGGTGTATATTGTGATCGGCATTCACTGTCGAGGGTGCTGAAAGAGTTACTGCTGATCAGTTAGCTCTTTCAGCACCTTGGACAGTGACGGGCGTCGACTAGCCTCATCTCTATGATGGCGGCTGCGCGAAAATCACGCAGCCGCGCATCATACACGGATGACACACGGAGCTGTCAATTGCCTTTTGCGCACGCAAAACGCAGCGTTTTTTGCGCGCGCAAAACGCACACGCTCGTGTAAATCCGGCCTTAAACTTACACATTTTAGACTTAGAGGTTAAAAATTTATTTGCAAAAAATTAGTCGAAATAATGCAATAGTTAAACATTACAGAATGCATAATTAAAACTACAATTTAAAATTAGCTTAGGCCAAAAGTTCCCAAAGGTACTAGTAGCAAGTACGCAAATACTACACAGCCCTGTAGCGGTGTTCTGCAGAGGGTCTAGCGCTATATACTGTTCTGCTGCGGCTCGGTGTTCAGGCCATAAACAACCGATTGAAGCAGAGTAATAACGTGAAGGTTAAAATATTGTATATCATGATTATCTGCTACATCCACAATTATGATGATGCAACTGAACATGACTGCAGTCCTGACAGTATTACAGCTTCAATGAATTACGTTACGGCTTGAATATGTCTAATAAATATTGCAAAGCGTATGTTCTGCCTTAGCTGCAGCCCTAGACAGCAGTCATACATCTGTATTAAATTTACATGGGTCAGTGTTAGATTATTCTGTTTTATTAATCCACCAGGATCAGTTACTGTGGTTGCATTTCCCTATACGCTACTTAGTCAAACAAATATTAAGCGAGCCACCTCCTCTGTCTTATGGCCAGGACTTTTCACTTTCAACACAAACGTTGATGTAACGAAATTTTAAAATATGTGTAAACTTACTAAAAGTGGCGCAGAATAATATCTTAGAGGGAGTCTGTGAGGAGATTTTACGCTACCAAACGGCTGACACAACTAGGTAGCTATTGGGAATTGATTAGGAACATACAATTTTTTTTTTTTTTTTTTTTTTTTTTTTTTTCCCTTGCAGATTCGTTCCAGCTGAACAGCTGACGAGGGGGAAGGGGTTAACTGGACACAGGTGGTATAAATTAGTCAGCAGACCTCATTTTGAGCTTGCTCTTTCTGAGCTTGGTGGTTTAAGTGGCTTGTGAACTAAGTGGAGTTCTAAAACCGGATTTGAAAAGAGGAGTTGAAGCCCCAGTAAGTACTCTTCTTTTTCTTTGACAATTGTTCGCTGTTTTGGTGTAACTTGGATAATGGATAGCAAGATTGGAGGTTTTCTTCAGTGCACAGTTTGTCATATGTATACACGACTGGAGCCGGAGTTCCAGGGTGAATATCTCTGTGGCAGATGTGAGCATGTTGTTCACCTGGAAGCTCGCATTAGAGATCTGGAGGCGCAAAATGCAACACTGAGGAGGATAGACAATTTTGAGCGGAGCTTGCTGCTCACAGAGCATGCAGTTAGTGGGTTAGAACTGGAGGGTGAAGACATGGGTGAGCAGGATCAGGTAAGTAGCTGGGTTAATGTAGTTAGGGGCAGTAGAAAGGGGTCAAAGACAAGGAAGGCCGATCCGGTTTCTGGCATTCCAAGCAAAATTGCCAGGTTGGGTGATGATGCAAGGGTGTCAGTCTCAGAAAAGGCAGCCCTAGTGGATACTGATCTCCCTAACAGCCGGGAGAACAGCCCAGCTAGTAGTCGGCGGGATGGTAATGCAGGCAAGCCAAGACAATTGATAGTTGTAGGGGATTCTATAATCAGGAAGACGGATAGAATAATTTGTCGCCAAGACCGCCTCAACCGAATGGTTTGCTGTCTCCCTGGTGCCAGGGTTCGGCATGTGGTGGAACGGGTGGACAAATTGCTGGGAGGGGCTGGTGATGATCCAGCTGTCGTGGTCCATGTCGGTACCAACGACAGAATAAATGGTAGGTGGAGGAGCCTTAAGAATAATTTTAAAGAACTAGGCTACAAGCTGAAGGGAAGGACCTCCAAGGTTGTATTCTCAGGAATACTGCCTGTGCCATGCGCATCACAGGAAAGACAGCGGGAGCTTAGGGAGTTAAATGCATGGCTGAAGTCTTGGTGTAGAGGAGAAGGATTTGGGTTCCTAGAGCACTGGGCTGACTTTTCATTGGGGTACAAACTGTATTCTGCAGATGATTTGCACCTAAATGGAAGGGGGTCCGCTGTGCTGGGGGAGAGAATTCTAGCTGGGGTGGCGGAGTATTTAAACTAGGGCTGAGGAGGGAGGTCAATGTAGAAAAAAAAGGGGTAGCCAGGTTAGAGAGGGGTCAGACTATATTGGTGGGGGGAGAAACAGAATGTGGGGAGAGGACTAGACAACAAGATAAGGAGATCCTTTCGTTACAAAACATCAGTGTGAATAAAAAGGACCGATTAATGTCAAATCACATTTCTGATAATAAAAGTGAACAACTGACAGGCAAGTTAAAGTGTATGTTCACAAATGCCAGAAGTCTAGCAAGCAAAATGGGGGAGCTGGAGGCCTTGATACTGGAAGAAAATATAGATATAGTTGGTGTTGCTGAAACATGGCTGGACTCTTCACATGACTGGGCTGTAAATCTACAGGGTTTTACACTTTTTCGTAAAGACAGGACAAATAGGAAAGGTGGTGGTGTTTGTCTGTATGTGAGAAGTGATATGAAGGCGAGTGTGAAAGAGACAATAGTGGGTGAAGACTGTGAGGAGGTTGAAACCTTGTGGGTGGAACTAGAAAGGGAGGTAAACACTGAAAAAATTACTTTTGGTGTAATCTATAGACCCCCCAATATAACTGAGGAGATGGAAGGTCAGATATATAAACAGATGGAGCGGGCTGCACAGGCGGGTACTGTAGTGATAATGGGAGATTTTAATTTCCGGGATATTAATTGGTGTCATGGTTCGGCTTCAACTGCAAAGGGGAGACATTTCCTCAACCTGTTGCAGGAAAATTTTATGGGCCAGTTTGTGGAAGACCCGACTAGAGGTGAAGCTCTGTTGGATCTGGTCATTTCTAATAATGCAGATCTTGTTGGGAATGTCAATGTTCGTGAAAACCTCGGTAACAGTGATCATAATATAGTTACATTTTACCTATACTGTAAAAAACAAACGCAGGCTGGGAGGGCAAAAACATTTAATTTTAAGAAAGCCAATTTCCCCAGGATGAGGGCTGCAATTCAGGATATAGACTGGGAAGAACTAATGTCAAATAATGGAACAAATGATAAATGGGAGATTTTCAAATCTACTTTGAGTTATTATAGTGCAAAATTTATTCCTACAGGTAATAAGTATAAACGACTCAAATTAAACCCCACATGGCTTACACCTTCTGTGAAAGGGGCAATACATGACAAAAAAAGGGCATTTAAAAAATACAAATCTGAGGGTACAGCTGTAGCCTTTGTAAAATATAAAGAGCTTAATAAAATCTGTAAAAATGTAATAAAATTAGCAAAAATACAAAATGAAAGGCAGGTGGCCAGGGATAGTAAAACAAATCCCAAAAAATTCTTCAAGTATATAAATGCAAAAAAGCCCAGGTCTGAACATGTAGGACCCCTAGATAGTGGTAATGGGGAGTTGATTACAGGGGATCAAGAGAAGGCAGAGTTACTAAATGGGTTCTTTAGCTCTGTATATACAACTGAAGAAAGAGCAGCTGATGTAGTCGGTGCCAGTGCTGTTAATATATCAGTTGATATACTGAATTGGATGAATGTAGATATGGTCCAAGCTAAATTAAATAAAATAAATGTGCACAAGGCTCCGGGACCAGATGGGTTACACCCTAGAATTCTTAAAGAGCTTAGTTCAGTTATTTCTGTCCCCCTTTTCATAATATTCAGAGAATCTCTAGTGACTGGTATAGTGCCTAGGGACTGGCGCAGGGCAAATGTGGTGCCTATTTTCAAAAAGGGCTCTAGGTCTTCCCCGGGTAATTATAGACCAGTAAGCTTAACATCAATTGTGGGGAAAATGTTTGAGGGGCTATTGAGGGACTATATACAGGATTATGTGACAATAAATAGCATTATAAGTGACAGCCAGCACGGTTTTACTAAGGACAGAAGTTGTCAAACTAACCTAATCTGTTTTTATGAAGAGGTGAGCAGAAGTCTAGACAGAGGGGCCGCTGTGGATTTAGTGTTTTTGGACTTTGCAAAGGCATTTGACACTGTCCCCCATAGACGCCTAATGGGTAAATTAAGGACTATAGGTTTAGAAAATATAGTTTGTAATTGGATTGAGAATTGGCTCAAGGACCGTATCCAGAGGGTTGTGGTCAATGATTCCTTCTCTGAATGGTCCCCGGTTATAAGTGGTGTACCCCAGGGTTCAGTGCTGGGACCACTATTATTCAACTTATTTATTAATGATATAGAGGAAGGGATTAATAGCACTATTTCTATTTTTGCAGATGACACCAAGCTATGTAATATAGTTCAGACTATGGAAGATGTTCATGAATTACAGGCAGATTTAAACAAACTAAGTGTTTGGGCGTCCACTTGGCAAATGAAGTTTAATGTAGATAAATGTAAAGTTATGCATCTTGGTACCAACAACCTGCATGCATCATATGTCCTAGGGGGCGCTACACTGGCGGATTCACTTGTTGAGAAGGATCTGGGTGTACTTGTAAATCATAAACTCAATAACAGCATGCAGTGTCAATCAGCTGCTTCAAAGGCCAGCAAGATATTGTCGTGTATTAAAAGAGGCATGGACTCGCGGGACAGAGATGTAATATTGCCACTTTACAAAGCATTAGTGAGGCCTCATCTAGAATATGCAGTTCAGTTCTGGGCTCCAGTTCATAGAAAGGATGCCCTGGAGTTGGAAAAAATACAAAGAAGAGCAACGAAGCTAATAAGGGGCATGGAGAATTTAAGTTATGAGGAAAGATTGAAAGAATTAAACCTATTTAGCCTTGAAAAAAGAAGACTAAGGGGGGACATGATTAACTTATATAAATATATTAATGGCACATACAAAAAATATGGTGAAATCCTGTTCCTTGTAAAACCCCCTCAAAAAACAAGGGGGCACTCCCTCCGTCTGGAGAAAAAAAGGTTCAAGCTGCAGAGGCGACAAGGCTTCTTTACAGTGAGAACTGTGAATTTATGGAATAGCCTACCGCAGGAGCTGGTCACAGCAGGGACAGTAGATGGCTTTAAAAAAGGGTTAGATAATTTCCTAGAACAAAAAAATATTAGCTCCTATGTGTAGAAATTTTTCCTTCCCTTTTCCCTTCCCTTGGTTGAACTTGATGGACATGTGTCTTTTTTCAGCCGTACTAACTATGTAACTATGTAACAATTGTGGAAGATGTTACTGTATCAGTGTAAAAAATTAGTTTTATTCTGCCGACGCCACGTCCGCCGAACCAGAAAGTGTCATCTAGCGGCATTTAGTGCTCTAACCCCTCCCTTCTGACTTTATTCTTAAACAAGCAGAACCGTCAATCAACTATATAGGGGAGGGAGCACTAGATGCTGGACTCTTCCTGGTTCGACGAATACGGCGCGGCAGATTAAACCATATTTTTCTTTAGCTTACAGAGGCCAGATCATTCAGCGGGGCAGCAGGTAACTTTTGATTGCTTTTCCACTGTATAGTAAATTATTTTTTTTTTCAACTGTAGGTTTGCTTTATATTCAATAAATCACTACCTTTCGGCTATATTCACACGACCGAGTGTCAAATAGGCTGCTAAAGATGGCCGTTTTCACAGCCGATTGGCACCCATCCGGGACCTGTTTTCATGGATCCTTTATAGACTTGAGTCTATTGAGGAATCCGGGAAAGCGGGGAAAAATAGAACATATCCTATGTTTTTCCGGGCCGTTCACACATTCCGTTAAAAAGAAAACAGCCGTGTGAATAGCCCCATAGATATGAATTCATTTTAATGCAGCCGTGTGACGGCCGTTAAAAAAATGACTATCACACGGACGTCTTTCCCGGTCGTCTCAATAAGGCCTTAGGTATTCCTTACCCGGTACTTTTTTTGTGTTTACCATTTTCCTGCCTTGCAGTCCTACACCATTTTGGCACAGATGTGAGGAGTGACTATTATCTAACTGGAGTCTGAGGTAGTCAGAAATCTCTCTCCTGTCTCATCTCAGACTACTGTTCTGTTCATCCCTCATGCTTTACACTGCACTTCTGCCTTTGTTTAAGCACAAGCCCTCCAGTATCAAATCAAGATGTTGCTGCATGGGAAGCTGATTTTTATTGCATCAAGACAGAATGAGTAAATGCTACAAACAATCTTATCACCAGAGAATAAACAATTATCAGGTATCTGACACACACATACTGAAGCAAGTGAGGGGGGCCTGGGTGTTTATTTACCCGCTTATCGCAGAATATTAAAAATGGTCATATCATCTGGTTTAATGCAAGCTCAAAGTCCTATAATATAATAATGATCATAGCAAAAGATGTGCTATTCAAACTACTAAATCAGAATAACATTTTGAAGGATTTGGCTATGTACGATTAGATGACCAAATTTCTAATATTAAAAGTAACATGCAAATATGATGTCTGTGAAGCCATAAACCTGCAGGGTGTCATGTTATTCCTGCTGGATAGAAAATTAGGCATAGGATTTCAAGGCATGACTAATAATAAGAGATATTATTAGGATGATGTGTTTTAATGTGTACAGAAACAGTCTTCGAATACATGTGTTATAAATGGTAGAACGACTATAAAGATCTTTTGTTAACCATCACCAGGAAATCTTTTTTCATAGGTGAGTTGCCCCCTAGAAATTAACACGGATTTGTTATCTTATAGGCCTAGGTTGATTTGTTTTTTTCAGTGCGGAGCAAGTGATAGGACCATCCGAGGAATACTGGCCCTAAAGACAGCTAAATACATTACTTGCAAGATCTCGGTGGACTCTTTGAGATCGCTTTTTCATCTCTAAAATTTTAACTCACTGACAACTAGAGTGTTTTGCCTTCAATGACGAGACACTTTGCGCACATGGGCCCGAATTTCTTTAAGTAAATAATTTCTACGTCTAGGTTTTTTTTCATTCCATTTTTCTAGCAATATTTTTTTTCTTCTTTCGTTTTATTAAGGGGAAATTGTTCAAAATGATTTTGTTTTATTTAATTATATATGTTTAATTTTGTAAATTTACACACAAAAAAAAAAAAGAAGTATTCAAATGAGTTCCCCATTTTGCTTCAGCCTTTTTGATATAGGATATATATAGTTGTGGATTATCACGGTGACCTAGGAGTACCGTTTGGGTGGCTAGTGGCACGTTTTTTTCTTTTTCTGCTTTAAAATTTACTGTCATTCAGTAACCTAATATGTGATCGCCAGTCCCAGGAGTTAGCGGAACTGCTGCTTTCTCTGTTCAGTACACCGCGCTCATTGGGAATAGTTAAAAATGGGGAATCTACGTTAGGCCTTTCCTCCTTATGTTTCTAGAACTCCACTTCTACTCATGGACACCAAATAAAAAATTCAAAAAGACATGTCAACTATGAGACAAGGCTTGGGCTCCACAGTTACCACGACCCTTTTGGGAAAAGTTGCTGTACAGCCCTAGCATGGTCGTCCACACAGCGGTCGTATTTAGATTTCACAGGAGAAATATGTAAAAAGAAGTACAAATTATCAATCAAGTTTCTAGTGTTATGTATTGTAACCACTTACCAAGGGCATGCACTCTCTGTTTATGTCTTTTCTTGTTTAGCCTTGCTGGCTGAAGGCCCTGCTCTTCTGTTCTGCATTCATAAAGTATATCAAAGAAGGTTTTCATCTCCTCAGTGATTGCTTCAAAGAAAGTCTCATTGATAAACTTAATTATTGATGAAGAGTCTATAACATGGCTTAAGACAAACAAATCTTCTTTTATCATGGTGTACACCTTGGGAATAGCTTTCTGGTATGCCCCAAGTACACTTTCAATCTTTCTTTCACTAAAGTCATGGAGAAGTTCAACAACAAAATTCTGTTCAATATTCTGATATTTAACAAGGACATCAGATTCAGGGTAAAGAAAAAAAAGGCGCTGCAAGCACTCGGCTTTGAAACTCATCCTAGATTGACTGTTACAGGTGTCAAAATTGGTTTGCAATTTTCCAACTAGATGGCGTCGTAAATGCAGTCTTACATCATCCCACAAAGCCTGAAGATCCATGGAAGAATCATCATCAATGGCATGTAGAGAAGTCTGAGAAGTGCACTGAAAACAGCTTCCACTTGGAGAGGAAGGAAATGTTATGCCACACTGACTGTTGAGGTCCATTAAAAATTGAAGCATCAAGTCTTCCTGATTTTCACAGTTTTTCACAAAATGTTGCTAAATTGAACAAAGACAATAAATAGTATTCAAGTATCAAGAAGAAAAATAAAACTGTAGTGCCTGAATCACCGGTCAATATAATCACAACACTCAAAGTTTTAACACGTAATAAATAAATGGGAGTTAAAAGGGTTGGTCCTATGGAGTGCTTGTATCACCGATTTATGGTAAAACGGGAGGATGGACTACGGAAGACACATCAGATTATGTATACAGGTATAAGTGTAGTGTGGTATGTATGTAAGTAATTATACATGGCTAGTGAAATTAAAAAAAGCTAAGAATTATTTAGACACTACTCAGTCCTTTATAAAGGGCATCCCCACCTTTGAACATTATTTGTTAGATACAAAACTAATGTACACAAACATAGTAAATATAATGCATTAGGTATCTTGAGTTTTAGTGTGTCTTATACTCCAGAGCTAAATGAACAGTTTTATTTTTGGGGATTGGAAACAGTCAGCAAGCTTGTTGTGAGACAAATCTCAAACAAGTTAGCCAAACTTATATAATGCAGCAGGACAGTTTGTTTTTCCTACATCAGATTACTGCTCAGTGCCGAGAGTAAAGACCCCACTTCCCATAAAGGAAATGACTAGACCAAGCTCTGTTTCAACACCGAACAAGCAGAACGATTTTATGTCCAAAACCTGTCAAATTGTGAACACTGTTCGGGATTACTCAATCTTTTATGTAGAATAAATACAATGGATACTGAAAGAGCGTTTCTGAAACTGAACATAGGATTTAAAAAAAATTGTAGGCTTCCAAAATTTTACTACGTTGGGTTTTGTTACAAAGATTACTAGTAGTATTGTTACATTCTTTGATATATGACATTCACTGACTGTTACAACAGATTTTAGACACATCGAGAGAAATCATTTTCCTTTTTACCAGAGTCTTGAGGAATATCATCACTTCAGCGTGCGGGGTATCATACAATTTCCAGGATGATGTATTATTCAGCCACTGGAAGCAGTCCTCATTATTTTGTACGATATCACCAGTGTTACTATTTTGGACTTCCTGTTGAGGGTTTTCCAAGAACTTTTCAATGCTAGACAAAAAGGAGTAAATCTCATTAAAAGGCAATAATAACAAAAGAACTGAATTGAACTCTGGGGAAAAAAATAAAAATAAAAAAAGGATTAAAAAATTAACTCCTTAAGTACAAAGCATATTTTTGCAAAAAATGTTTTTGTATCGACACTTTCCGAGATTTATAACCTTTTTGTTTTTCTGTCGACATATCCATACGAGGGCTTGTTTTTTGCAAGATGAGTTGTATTGTTTAATTGCACAATTTTGGGATGCATATAACTGATTAACTTTTATTAACTCTTTCTGGGGGGAATGAAAAAAACAAAACACCATTGATTTTCGTATTTTACGTGTGACATTTATAAACTTATTCTATGGGTTGGTACAAATACGGTGATACCAAATATGTGTAGGATTTTTTTTTATGTTTTACTACTTTTGCACAATAAAAGCATTTTATTCAAATTTGTTTTTTTTACATCGTCGCATTCCAAGACCCATATTTTTTTTAATTTCTCCGCCTATATAGCCATACAAGGGCCTGTTTTTCGCAGGACAAGATGTAGTTTTTATTGGTGCCATATTTTGGTAGATGTGTCTTATTGATCAACTTGTATTTATTTTAGAGAGGGGGATAAAAAAACAACTATATCCTCCGTGGGTTTTTTGTATGGCGTTCAATATGTGGTTCAAATAACGTGTTAACTTTATTGTTCAGGTCATAGAAATGGCATAAATGTGTATTTTTTAAAACATTTTTTTACACTTTTACAAAATAAACCACCTTTTTATATAAATATATGAAATGTTATTTTTCTTGTCCCGCTAAGTACTAAAAATACCAAAGCATTACTGTCTGTCAGTGTAAAACTGTTAGGCAATCTGGCAAGGCCTACTAGGCATACAGCCATAACCGGCTTGGGTGCCTTTGTTAGACCCCTGTCTGCCATGGAAACCCAATGACAGCCCGATTGCATTCGCCACCAATGGTCCACCAATGGTCCCTCTGTGTGGGAGAGGGGATATCCCAAACTTAATGTAAAAGGGGCCATGTGGATTCTCTATTTATGGTGAGGTGTGTGTGTGTGTGTGTGTGTGTGTGTGTGTGTGTGTGTGTGTGTGTGTGAGTGCGCAAATGCTGTGTGTTTTTCAATTTGTTTCCCAGTGACTGTAACCGGTTAGTGAGGTAGCTGAGAGCTGAGGACTGGGAGCAGCCCTGCTTGAACGGGTGAGATCGATATCAGTATCGATCTCACTTGTTTAACCCCTTAGATGCGGCGCTCTATAGTGAGTGCCGCATCTGAGTGGTTTTGGAGAGAGGGAGGGAACTCCCTCTGATCTAACCGGCACACGGCGATAAGATCGCTGGGTGCCGGTGTCTTCTATGGCAGCCAGGGGCCTAATAAAGATCCCCAGGTCTGCCTGTAGTGTATGCCTGCTAGGTCATGCCGGAGGCATGGCCTAGCAGATGCCTGTCCGTTTTAAGCGGACAGGCACTAATACACTGCAATACAAAAGTATTGCAGTGTATTATAAATGCGATCAGAGGATCGCATAGTGAAGTCCCCTAGAGGGACGTGAAAAAAAAATGAAAAACCCACTTTTTCCCCTTACAAACTGCTTTATTATTTTAAAAAAACAAATAAAGTAAAAAAGTTACACATATTAGGTATCGTCGCGTCCGTAACGACCTGACTATAAAGTTATTACATCATTTAACCCGCACGGTGAGCGTCATAAAAAATTAAATAAAAAAAACATTACAAAAATTGCTTTCTTTGAATCCTGCCTTAAAAAAAAGTGATCAAATGTGATAAAAAACTTGCATCTACTCCAAAACGGTATCAATAAAAACTACAAGTCGTCCCGCAAAAAAACAAAAGCCCTCATACACCTGCATCGGCGAAAAAACTAAAAAAAGTTATGGCTCTTCAAATATGGAGACACAAAAACGAATGATATTGAAAAAAAAAGTGTTTTTACCATGTAAAAGAAGTAAAACATACTAAATCAATATAAATTTGACACAAAAAAGTGTGGCGAAATTGCTGTTTTTTTCCTACCCCCCCCCCCCCCATAAAAATAGTTAATAAAAGGTAATTAATAAATTCTATGTAACCCAAAATGGTGCTATTAAAAATTGCAACTTGTCCGGCAAAAAACAAGACCTTATACAGCTATGTCGGCGCAAAAATAGTTATAGCTCTTTGAATGAGACGATGGAAAAACTTAAAAAATTGCCTGGTCATTAAGGGGTTAATAAGGCGGAATCGTTTTTTTTGTTTTTTAAAAGAAGATTGATGATGATTGAACAAAAAACAAAAACATGAAGCCTTATTTCTTTAGAGCACTACAATTTTTTGATTTTTTTTAAAATATATAATAAAACAAATAAGTATGGGCACGGACTATTTAAGGTTTTAGAAAAAAATATATACTGTAATATCTTCTTACATATTTCTATACAAATATAAAAATATGTAAAATATTTAAAAAGTGCAATTCAAAAGAATTGCTATACGTCATCCAATTATAAAAAGGTGAGAATTTAATAAGACAACTGCACAAAATAAAATAAATACCACTAAAACCTTCAGATATGATAGACTAAGGCACGCTTTAACATCAGCGTGAAGGCCTCTTCAAAATGAATTGAGGCTGGGTGGGCTGGAAAACACTATAGAGAAAGGTAAAGAAAAGACCTTTTCAAGAAAACTCCAAGCATGAGTGAGTTTAAAATGAAGGGTAGTGAAACGAATATCTTCTCATTATCAAACAGGCTTTTCATGAAGACTGAGCACTTTCATGAGAGAGAATACCTCACTGCCTGTGGCCCATTCAGATCTCTGATGGGACAACCCCAATTGTGAACACTGGTTCTAAGAATGACAAAAGATTGGCATGTATCTTCTTAACTTGTGTAAACTCTTCTCAGGACTGCGAAATGTGATGCTCCATCCATACACCTAGGCTATAGGGACTCGGAATGAAAAGGCTTCTATTGTGGCATCATGAAGTGTCTCAATCAGTGAAACCTAACCGATAACAGGGCACTGAATTGTACAGGCTTTTCTGTTGGTAGCCTACACAAATCTGCTCCAATTACAAATGGATTAAAACTAATCTCTCCGAGATCGAAATCTGGATACTGGCCAAAGGCAACACATCATGAAAACGTTAAAAAAAAGTTTTAGGGAAAAAAAACACTTTAGTAATTTGCTTCAACACCAAAATAAATGGCTGAAACGTAAAACCAAATTCTGATAAATGAAGACGTTTAATTGATAAACAGAAATATTTGAAAATCCATTCTGTGTCAGAAGCTTTGAATATATCATCAAATAGAAATTCATGCATCTATCACTTGTATATGAATTTGTTCACCGATATATTGAGCATAACTCATAATTTGGGGCTTGGGCTGGCTGGTGCTATGTATTGTCGCTGCACTTAACGACTACGTCTGTCTCACGTAGGTTTGATGTTTTGTTCGGACTCGCTGACTTTCGGCCCACCACCCACGGTTGAATGAATACTGCATTCATCTTCCTCTTCTCCCTATAAACCAGCTTGAACACATGGAACCAGAAAGTAAATGGAAGTCTACACACAATGCTTATTTAACTATATTAAGAAAAAACATGCATGAATTTCCAGTATTTGAGAATTTTTAAGTCACTGGTGTCACAATCCCAGTGGTAGTCTATGTGGCTTTCAGACTACAGTTTGCAGTGGCAATATGGACTAAGCAGTAGTCTTAGACTTTGCAGACTCTTGTATTAGACATCCGCAAAGTCGAAGAGCATGAAGTGGGCAGGCACTGCTTGTGACATCACTTACTAGCACCTGCCCACTCGGCGGCCAAGCACAGAAGCCACGAGGGAATGGCGCCAAGGAGAATACAATTTACAAAAAAAATAAAACACTTGCCAAGTATGTGATAGGCCCAGAATAACTGACCACTCAAGGGACTAGACAACAGTAGCTTTCATAGTATACAGGTACTGTATACTACCCAATCAAAGGACCATGCAAATGTGTTAAAGACAAACCTCGAATCTGGTGGTGATTTTATTCATCATTTCCCACACAAAAAAACAACAAAAAAAATGGAGGCTTGGTTTCCTTTGTGGTATTTTGTTTATATTTTGCATCAAGTCCATAAGTATAGGGAATGATCCTACTGGGGGCCAGTTGAGAAAAGCGTTAAACGAGGAAATGGAAATAATAATGCTATTTCTTCATGACCATGTAGTGGCAATATTCTCTCAAAATAAAACGGTATAAAGCGTTACTTGTATATAAAAATACATAAAGGACTTGTAATAAATTGCAAAGGAATAGCCAGGCTTACATGTTGTTATAATGCCACATTCTGCGGAGGACCATTACTCATTCTATTTACAGTAAACTACAATGAGAAAATAACCATTTAAGCTCTAAACACAGAGATTGCTATTCAATTGCTGCTATCGAATGCTCTTGACAACAAGCCTATTTTAATACAGATTATTGAGCTCTTTAGTTATAAGAAATGATAGGCATAACCAACAGGGAAAAGATACAGCTGAGTTATTGGGCAGACTAAAAAAAAAGAAGCGCATGAAATGCATATACTATTTTCAGGCTCATTTTTACTGCGAATCAAACGTGAAAATTTTCCTTCACTCAGCCCTTCCTTTACGGTTTTAAAATTTAGAGAATTGGAAAAGATTTCAATCTAGTTGGTTGGTATGGGAAACACAAAGTTTCTTCTCAGTTTGAGTGCCCAGGACTAAAGTTGCAAATGATGCCCCTAAACTGTTACAAATAATAGTGAACACAGAAAACTTCCTAACGCTAGGGTCATATATCACATGCACAACGGTTTCCATCTTGCAGGTATTCCTTACTGTGGCCCCCATGAAGTGGTGCCAGCATAGCTAAGTTCTCACACCATTATGCCCAGCACACAAAATTACCAATAACATTGTGCCAGCCTCATAGCAGTTTTCATAAAATAGCTAGAAACGCAGAATAGCTACTGCTATATATGTGCAGGCTAAATACACTTGTGCACAATTATTAGGCAAGTGAGTATTTTGACCATATCATCCTTTTTATGCATATTTTCCAGTAGTAATCCAAGCTGTATAAACTTGACTGCTTATTGGATGAAGCATATCAGGCAATGTGTATTTGAGTAATGAGGGAGGGTGTAGTGTAAGGGGATAGAGACCCTATATCAAAGGATGCAGAATTATTAGGCAGCTTGTTTTCCTCTGGCAAAATGGGCCAAAAAAAGAGATTTAACCAGTTCCCGACCGCTTGCTCTGTATATACAGTCGGCGGTCGGGGTCCTTAAAACCCGCGCCATAGACTATTTACGGCGCAGGCTTTAGGATTGTCGGGTCTCCGTATCTGCCGGGGACCCGGAGGAGAAGATAGAAGCAACTTTCGCTGCTTCTGTCTTCTCCGATCTCTTCTACACAGCGCTCAATGAATAGAGGCAGCGTTACTGACAGACTGCTGCTGGGTTTTACTAAACCCAGCACAGCCCTATTAGTGACAATAGTCACTATGAGAGTGCTGAGTGCAGCCACAGTTACAGTGGAAAAACATGGTGTAAAAAAATAAAAAAAATAATAAAGTCCCCAAAAGGTCTTTTCTGACCTTTGAGGAACAGACCATAATAATAAAAAAATAAAAGTAAAATAAAGTGCAATTTTTTTAAATAATAATACACATATGAATACCCACCCTAAAAATAACGTTCCCCCCGCCAATCATTGTCATAACGCTAACCCTGAGCCAATTACTCTAAAATAGACATGTAATATATTAAAATTTACAGTAGACAATGACGATCACAAATAAATGGTCTATTTTAGGATAAAACTATGTTATTACCAGAAAAAAAAATAGCTAAAATGTAAAAAGCTTATTTTTTTACTATTATTTTCAAACTTAAAGCCTAAAAATTCTAATATAGCAAAAAGGATGTGTATAAAAATGCAACAAATCAAAAAGTTATAGCCGTTTAAAGAGGCTCTGTCACCACATTATAAGTGCCCTATCTCCTACATAAGGAGATCGGCGCTATAATGTAGGTGACAGTAATGCTTTTTATTTTAAAAAAACAATCTGTTTTCACCACTTTATTAGCGATTTTAGATTTATGCTAATGAGTTGCTTAATGCCCAAGTGGGCGTGTTTTTACTTTAGACCAAGTGGGCGTTGTACAGAGGAGTGTATTTATTTATTTTTTGCAAACATTTTTTGCAAAAATTAGCATTTTTCTCAATTTAAATGTATCTGCTTGTAAGACAGGCAGTTATACCACACAAAATTGTTGCTAATTAACATCACCCATATGTCTACTTTAGATTGGCATCGTTTTTTGAACATTCTTTTATTTTTCTATGACCTCACAAGGCTTAGAACTTTAGCAGCAATTTCTCACATTTTCAAGAAAATTTCAAAAGGCTATTTTTACAGGGGCCAGTTCAGTTGTGAAGTGGTTTTGAGGGCCTTATATATTAGAAACCACCAAAAAGTCAACCCATTTTAAAAACGTCACCCCTCAAAGTATTCAAAACAGCATTTAGAAAATGTCTTAACCCTTTACACATTTCACAGGAATTAAAGCAAAGTAGAGGTGAAATTTACAAATTTCATATTTTTTTGCAGAAATACATTTTTAATACAATTTTTTTTATAACACAGAAGGTTTTACCAGACAAATGCAACTCAATATTTGTTGCCCAGTTTCTGCAGTTTTAGGAAATATCCCACATGTGGCCGTAGCGTGCTACTGGAATTAAGCACCGGCCTCAGAAGCAAAGGAGCACCTAGAGGATTTTGGGGCCTTATTTTTGTTAGAATATATTTTAGGCACCATGTCAGGTTTGAAGGGCTCTTGCAGTGCCAAAACAGTAAAAATCCCCAAAAGTGACCCCATCTGGGAAACTAGACACCTCAAGGAAATTATCTAGGGGTGTAGTGAGCATTTTGACCGCACAGGTTTTTTGCATAAATTATTGGAAGTAGGCTGTGAAAATGATAATCTAAATTTTTTCAAAGAAAATGTAGGTTTAGCTAATTTTTTCTCATTTCCACAAGGACTGAAGGAGAAAAAGCACCGTAAAATTTGTAAAACAATTTCTCCCGAGTAAAACCATACCCCACATGTGGTAATAAACGGATGTTTGGACACACGGCAGGGCTTAGAAGTGAAAGAGCGCCATTTGGCGTTTGGAGTTCACATTTAACAGGAATGGTTTGCGGAGGCCATGTCACATTTACGAAGCCCCTGAGGGGACAAAACAGTGGAAATCCCCCCCACAAGTGACCCCATTTTGGAGACTACATCCATTGAGGAAATTATCTAGGGGTATAGTGAGCGATTTGACCCCACAGTTTTTTTGCAGAAATTATTGGAAGTAGGCCCTGAAAATAATAATCTACATTTTTTCAAAGAAAATGTAGGTTTAGCTAATTTTTTCTCATTTCCAGAAGGACTGAAGGAGAAAAAACACCACAAAATTTGTAAAGCAATCTCTCCCGAGTAAAACAATACCCAATATGTGGTAATAAACGGCTGTTTGGACACCCGGCAGGGCTTAGAAGGAAAAGAGCACTATTTGGCTTTTTGAGATCACATTTAGTATGAATGGTTTGCGGAGGCCAGGTCACATTTGCAAAGCCCCTGAGGGGACAAAACAATGAAAACGCCCAAAAAGGGACTCCATTTAGGAAACTACACCTCTTGAGGAATTCATCTAGGGGTGTAGTAAGCATTTTGACCCCACAGATGTTTCATAGAATTTATTAGAATTAGGCAGTGAAAATAAAAACAGTCATTTTTCTTCAATAAGACGTAGCTTTAGCGCAAATTTTTCATTTTCTCAACAAATAAAGGAAAAAAAGAACCCAACATTTGTAAAGCAATTTCTCCCGAGTACGGCAATACCCCATATGTGGTCATAAACTGCTGTTTGGGCAAATGGCAGGGCTCAGAAGGGAAGGCCATTTGGAGTGCAGATGTTGCTGGATTGGTTTCTGGGCGCCCGTGGGACCAAAACAGTGGAAACCCCCCAGAAGTGACCCCATTTTGAAAACTACACCCCTCAATGCATTTACCAAGGGGTGTAGTAAGCATTTTAACCCTGCAGGTGTTTTGTAGAAATTAGTGTGCACTCGATGTTGCAGAGTGAAAATGGGATTTTTTTCCATAGATATGCCAATATGTGGTGCCCGGCTTGTGCCACCATAACAAGACAGCCCTCTAATTATTATGCGGTGTTTCCCGGTTTTAGAAATACCCTACATGTGGCCCTAATCTTTTGCCTGGACATATGACAGGGCTCAGGAGTGAAGAGTACTATGCGGAGTGGAGGCCTAATTTGGCGATTTACAAAGTATTGGTTCACAACTGCAGAGGCTCAGATGTGAAATAATAAAAAGAAACCCCTGAGAAGTGACCCCATTATGGAAACTGCACCCCTCAAGGCATTTATTAAGGGGTGTAGTGAGCATTTTCACCCCACAGGTCTTTTCCATAAATGAATGCACTGCGGATGGTGCAAATTTAAAATTTATATTTTTCCCTAGATATGCCATTCAGTGGCAAATATGTCATGCCAAGCTTATGACGCTGGAGACACACACCCCAAAAATTGTTAAAAGGGTTCTCCCGGGTATGACGATGCCATATATCTTGAAGGAAACTGCTGTTTGGGGACGCTGTAGGGTTCAGAGCCGAGGGAGCACCATTTGGCTTTTGGAGAGCGGATTTTGCTTGGTACTATATTTGTTTGAGTATTGCTGGTGTTTCCATTTATAATGTGGGGGTACATGTAAGCGGGGTGGAGTATATAAGGGGCATAGTCAGGTGGTATAATAATGGGGTAAAAAAAAATAAAAAAATAATCCATAGATGTGTGTTACGCTGTGAAGCAATCCTTTCTGCACAGGCCGGTGTCGCACTGATAAATGGTGTCATTTCTTATCCCCCTTTTGGTCCACACTCCGCACCTTTGTAGTTCGGGGAATTTTGCTGGGAAAGTGTTGTCCTGGTATAATACGGGCACCGTCGCTTCCAGCGGATATGTTTGGGCCCTCCCTTTCCTGGTTCCCTAATTTTAGGTCCTTGATAAATCGCCTCTTGAAACAGAAGAAATGTTCCCCTCGGGCACAACTGCATATTTTTTTATTTCCTGACTTATTGGAGCCATAACTAATTTTATTTTTCATAGACGTAGCGGTGTGAGGGCTGGTTTGTTGCGGGACGAGCTGTAGTTATTATTGGTACCATTTTGGGGTACATGCGACTTTTTGATCACCTTTTATCCTATTTTTTGGGATGCCAGGTAAACAAAAAAACGCAATTCTGGCACAGCTTTTTTCGTTTTTTTTTATACAGCGTTCACCATGCGTTATAAATTACATGTTAACTTTATTCTGCGGGTCAGTACGATTCCGGTGATACCTATTTTATAGGACTTTTTTATGTTTTACAACTTTTTGCACAATAAAATTACTTTTGTAAAAAGAATGTATTTTTTCTGTCGCCAAGTTGTGAGAACCATAACTTTTTAATTTTTTTGTCGACGGAGGTGTATGAGGGCTTGTTTTTTGCGGGACGAGCTATAGTTTTTATAGGTACCATTTTTGGGTACGTGCGACTTTTTGATCACTTTTTATTCTAATATTTGTAGGGCAAAGTGACCAAAAAACAGAAACTCTGGTAAAGTTTTTTACGTTTTTTTTACGCTGTTCACCGTGTGCAATAACTAATATAATATTTTGATACCTCAGGTCGTTACGGTCGTGGCGATACCAAATACATATGGTTTATTATTATTTTTCAATAATAAAGGACTTGATAAGAGTAAAAGGGGGATTGTGTTTTATTTGATTACTTGAAACTTTTATTGTTTTCAAACGTTTATTTTTTGCACTTTTTTTTACACTTTTTTATACTTTTTTTTACACTTTTTCTCAAGTCCCACTAGGGGACTTGAAGGTCCAACGGTCAGATTTTTTTTTTTCTAATACATTGCACTACCTATGTAGTGCAATGTATTAGATCTGTCAGTCATTCACTGACAGCAAGCCGATTAGGCTTCGCCTCCCGGCGGGGCCTAAATCGGCTTCCGTAATGGCAGAGCAGGAGACCATTGTGTCTCCTGTTGCCATAACAGCAGTCGCCAGTCCTGATTGCCTGACAGGGCTGGCGATCTGCTAGTAACCGCTACGATGCAGCAATCTCTTTCGATTGCTGCATCGAAGGGGTTAATGGCAGGGATCGGAGCTAGCTCCGGTTCCTGCCGTTACAGGTGATGTCAGCTGTACAGTACAGCTGACTTCCACCGCTGATGAAGCCGGATCAGCTCCTGACCCGGCGCCATCTTGCCGGCAGCCGATCAGGCTCCGCCGCCGGGCGGATCTTGACCGGCTTCGGTGCTAGGCAGACCGGGAGGCCAGTATTAGGCCTCCGGTTGCCATTGCAGCCACCGGAACCCCGGCAATTTCATTGCTGGGGTTCCGATGAGCTGCAAACACCTTAAGTGCAGTGATCGCGTTTGAGCACTGCACTTAAGGGGTTAATGGCGGGGATCGAAGCTAATTTCGGTCCCCGCCGTTACAGTCGGATGTCAGCTGTAAGATACAGCTGAGATCCGACGATGATGGCACCGGCTCAGCTTCTGAGCCGGTGCCAAACATTTGGCGTAAGTATACGACATTTTGCGGGAAGCACTGGCTTTCCATGACGTATATTTACGGCAAATGTCGGGAAGGGGTTAAACAGATGAAAATAAACAAGGGAGATGGGAACATTTTCCTTTTTCGTTTAGTTACATAATAATTATGCACACTAAGGCCCACACTGAGTTTTTTTTACATGTTTTTTTGTCGCGGAAATCGCGTCACAAAACGTGCCAAAAAAGATCTGAAAATGCCTCCCATTAATTTCAATGGGAGCCGTTTTTTCCCTATCTTCGGGCATTTAGGTCTCTGACATCAATGGGAGGCAGAGAAAGCGTATTTTGTGGCATTGTTGCCCATGGCGCTCAATGGATGCGAGAGAAAAATGCGGCAAACGGCGTGCAGGCAGATCAAAATCTGCCACAAAATTCCAAACTGAATTTTGAGGCAGAATTTTCTGCATGCAAAAAACTCAGTTTGAACATACCGGCTATGTTCACATGTAGTTTTTTGCAGGCAGAAAATTTTGCCTCAAAATTCCATCTGGAATTTTGATCTGTCTGCACGCCGTTTGCCGCGTTTTTTGCGACATTTTTGACCCGCGGCCATTGAGCGCCGCGGGCAAAAAACGCCACGAAATACGCCTTCTCTGCCTCCCATTGATGTCAATGGGAGGTTAGAGACGTAAACGCCCGAAAAATAGGGCATGTCGCTGCTTTTTCCAGCAAGACGGTTATTCCGCTCGCGGGAAAAAAACGCCTCCCATTGAAATCGATAGGAGGCATTTTCGGCAGTTTTTTGGCGCATTTTCCGCGTCAAAAGACTCTGTGTGAACTGGCCCTAATAGTTGCCCAATAATTCTGCACACATAGATATTCTTCTAAGAAAGCCAAAACTTCCCTTTTACTTTCTTAAATATTCAGTAATTGCTCAATAATACAATTAATCCTTAAAAATACAACTTGCCTAATAATTGTGCCCACAGTGTAATTGCTTAGTGCTTTTCTTTTTCTTATTCCAAAACAATCTCTCTAGTACACACAAATGAGTTTACAGCAGGCGATCTGAGCCAAACTCTTCCTGTGCCATTCTCTAAAGTCAGAGATCAGCAAAGGAGACGACAAGTTAGGCAGAAAGTATCATTTCAGGACAGTGGACAGTGAAACGAAGCATTACACGGTGCCCACTGAAATCAATGGGCTAGCCAAGTTCTCCAGAGGGAGGGAAGCGCTTTGCAGGGACATTCTGCTCTGGCCAATAGAGGTGAGATCCCAAGCAGCTCCACTTCTATTAAACCCATATGCCCAAATAGGGTACATGGAAAGAGGTTGTGTAAAGCAGAAATACCCTTTAACCGCTCCATAAAACTCGTCAAAAAACGGATGAAAATGGCTCCCATTGATTTCAATGGGAGGCGGAGGCGTTTTTTTACCGCGAGCGGAAAAACCGTCTCGCGGTAAAAAGAAGCACCATGACCGATCTTGAGGCGGTTTCCGCCTCCAAAACCCCATTTTAATCAGTGGGAGACGGAAAAAAAACACCTCGACGAGTGTTTTGACACGTTTTTGTCAAACCACTGTGCAAAAAACTCCTGGAGCAGATTTTGCAGGAGAAATTTTCCTCCTGCAAAAAACTCAGTGTGAACTACTTTAAAAAATCAATGATTAATAAATATTTACTGCTATGTAGCCTCTTCTCAGTTTAGTGTTATGGGCCGTATAAACGAGCGCTGATCAAAGAGACAGCTCGTCGATTGGCGCATGTTTGCTCCTTTCACAAGGAGCTACTATGTGGACAAGCGGTCGTTACTACGATCACTCGTCCCCATACATTATTATCATGTCGGCAGCATGTCTCCGTGTTTACACAGAGAGATGTGCTGCCGACAACGATAGTAATTTTCGGCTGCATAAATGATACGATTAGGTTCTGCGAATGCTCGTTTGACCGATAATTGGCCTGTGTAAAAGGGCCTCAAATATAGCTTTCAGTTGAAGATTTGACCAATTTAAGATGTATAGCTGGCAACTCATCTGACAACACCATTTAAAAGGGTGAAGATATTCAACCTACAATTTAGCTTTTCAGGTCAAGGATTGGCATTGTGCTGACAACAGACTGTTAGGAAACGTCCGTTTCTTTACGGTTGTCATGACTACTAGCCTAGCTTCTGGGCGGCTGTGGGTTGAGTTGCAGAGCCAATCTCATTTCTCTATTTTCATCAGACTCTAGGGTGGGGTATTTAAGTCTGATCAGTTCTTTCATTGTTGCTTGTGAATTTCTTTGTGTATGCAGTTTCTGATCAAGCTCCTGACTTGAGGTAGCGGATTATTTGCACGCTTATTCCTGACAGTTTCCAGCTGCCTTTGGGGAATTGCTTACAGAGAAATTCCATAACTTGCACTCTGGGAGAATTAACTCAACTAGTGATTCCACTACATAAACAAGGAGAAAAGCATTTGGCATGTCTAAAGATTATTTTACTCTAGTAATATAATAGTCTTCGCCTTCATCTTTACTTTACAAGTATAAATTTGTAAAAAAAAAAAAAAAAAACACAAATTATGAAGTGTGTAATTTTTATTATAATAGTTTATGCCTTGTTTGGTATAAGGTGGGTAGCAAGCTCCCTGGAGTATCCCCATATTAAAGCTATAATATATACTTAAGCGTGCTATAAAAATAATGCCTTAGGACAAATTTACCCCTTACCCAGTAGTATACCCTGAAAAAAAATATGCTGGAAAAATATTTAATATTAACAGTAAACATTACTGTACTTTACCTTTGGGAATTTTCTTTTAGCTTTTCATCAATGTCATTAAGAATCTGTTGACATTCTGTTTGTCCTGGGAACATATCAAACACACAATCCAGTAAAGCAAAGCTTAGCTGGTCTTCTCCTGCACCCTCCATTTTGGCTTCTGCAAAAACAAAACAAATAATAATCAGAATACCAGAAGTTGGGTTAGCATAATGTAAAATATCATAAACATACTGTACAGGTCCATAGGCGGTGTCAGATGTATATCTTTTTTCCTATTTTAAATCCTCTTTCTTACAGCGGATGTCATCAGAATATGTTGGCTTACTTAATCGCAGCATATTATTATGACAGGTCGGCTGGGCTATTATACCAAACGACCCAAAAGAATAGTGTGCCATTTCTATAATTGGCGCTAATAAAAACAACAGACTCATCCTTTAGGGCCTGTTCACATCACCGTTCGCTTTCCGTTCCGGGGTTCCGTCTGAGGATTCTGTCGGGTGAACCCCGCAACGGAAAGTGAAACTGAAACCACAGCTTCCGTTTCCCTCACCATTGGTATCAATGGTAACGGAAACATTGCTAATGGTTTCCGTTCGTCACCATTCCGGCAGGTTTCTGGTTTTCCGACGGAATCAATAGCGCAGTCGACTCCGCTATTGATTCCATCGTTAATATAATATAGAACACGTCCTCAGGCCGTAATAACGGCACGGGCAGGCCCATAGACGTCTATGGGGCTCCCGTAATTACGGGTGGCTACGTGTGTGCACCCGTAATTATGGGAGCATTGCTAAGCGACGTCAGGGGATAGTCACTGTCCAGGGTGCTGAAAGAGTTAACTGATCGGCAGTAACTCTCAGCACCCGGGACAGTGACTACCGCTGGAGTTAATAGTATTAAAAGTTAACTTACCCAGAATTCGTCTTCTTCTTCCTCCAGTCCGGCCTCCCGGGATGACGTTTCAACCCATGTGACTGCTGCAGCCAATCACAGGCCAATCACTGGCTGCAGCAGTCACATGGACTGCCACGTCATCCAGGGATGTCGGACTGGATGCCAAGAGAGGGACGCGTCACCAAGACAACGGCCGGGGTACGTATGAATTTCTTTTACTGCGGAAAGGGCTGTCCCTTCTCTCTACCCTGCACTGAGCCTGTTCAAACGGAGTATTTTGACAAGCTTTTTGGAGCGGAAACCGCTCCGCAAAACTCGTCAAAACCCGGCCGAAAATGGCTCCCATTGATTTTAATGGGAGGCGGGGGCGGGTTTCTCCCGCGAGCGGTAAAACCACAGAGTTTTTTGCAGGAGGAAAATTATGTCTCAAAATTCCGTTTGGGATTTTGAGGCAGATTTTGTCCTTCCTGCTCGTCGCTTGCCGCGATTTTCGCCGCGATTTTTGCCTGCGGCCATTGAGTGCTACGGGCAAAAAACTCTGTGAAATACGCTCTCTCTGCCTCCCATTGATGTCAATGGGAGGTCAGAGGCGTAAACGCGCAAAAATAGGGCATGTCCCTTCTTTCTCCCGCGAGGCGGTTTTACCACTCGCAGGAGAAAACCTCCCCCGCCTCCCATTCAAATCATTGGGAGGCATTTTCGGCCGGTTTTTGACGAGTTTTGCGAAGCGGATTCCGCTCCAAAAAGCTCGTCAATATACTCCATGTGAACAGGGGAGGGTCATATTGTCTTCACAGTACCTGTACATTTCTCCATTACTGTATCCTTATACAAATGTAAAATTCATACTGCAGAGCCTCAATGACAGAAATATTTTTTCAATAAAAGTAGGTGGGGGCAGTCCAGTTGCCACTTTCAACATAGCAAGGCATAAATTAAAAATTGTTGCAAGTATAACACCACATCATGTACAGATGCTCATATACTAATTTTTTTTCTTCTGTAAACTGTAACCTTTTTGGAAGTCATCATCTTGCGCCGCAAACCTATAAACCTTGGCAGAAATTTAGTATCAAAGGGTAGGATTTCAATAGATTTGTAGAAGCAAATCTGATTTTGAACTGGTGTATGGGCATTTTTTCTTTTTATGTTATGTGTGCCAGATCAGAAGGTATACCTACTTACCAAATACTGTACTCTATCTAAAAACTTTTTAGGATCTTCTAAGAACATACTTTATTCTCCAGTAATAAAGTACCAGCATATAGACAGTTCCCCAATAGTAAAGTACCAGAACGTAGACAGAAAACCAAATATTTTGTTTTCAGAGTATGTTCCCACAGGCCAGATAGGCAGAAAATCAGCAGCGGAATCTAAAAAAAAAAAAAGAAGTGCAGGCAATTCAGCCACAGAAATCCAGTTTTACCTGCCATTTTAGTGTCAAACATTGATGTTAGCAAAGTTTATGTGCACATGCAGATTTTTTTATACTGGGTTTCCGTTGCAAAAATGCTGTACAAACCGCAACAACACTCATCTGTTGCAGAATTAATGTTCCCCATTCAAGTCTATGGGCCAAACACGCAGCATCTCTGCACAGAACCCGCAGCATAAATTGACATGCCTGCGGAATTAAAAGTCGCGCTGCAGAACACTTTCTGCCTCACTTTGTCCTACTGCAGACAGGGGAGGCTCCTGCTTAGGCCAGCTGTTTTACAGCAAGACACAGGACAGTGAGAAGAAGAAAGAGGAGAAAGAAAAGGAGACGGAAAAGGGGGAAAAAATAGGATCTGCTGGGACACGCAGAGAAAATGTCCTTATATTTTTCTCCGTTTTATTTGTAATATGAGACATATGGGATCAAAGGAAAAAAGGAGATTAAATAGAACACGTGACCTCTCCGGACATGCATGTTTTAGTAAAAACTTATGAAACAACAATTCTGGAGCATCTTTTATTAGAACTCTGTGTTGTGTCATTCCTCTGTTATTCCTACTAGAAATTTATTTAAAAAATTGGCAGAGATTTCCAGTCTCACTGACCTTACAGTAAAAAATCCCCTTCTATGTTAGTGTAGAATCCTTTTTTCCCCTAGTCGTAGAGGATGCCTTTTATTATAGTTATATTATTAGTCCTGGTTATAAATAGATCATGAGAGAGATCTCTGTATTCACCTTTGATATATTTCTATATAGTTATTAGATCACCCCTCAGCCATCTTTTTTCTAAACTATATAACTCTAATTTTGATAATCTTTCTGGTTACTGTAGTTCACCCTTTCCATTTATTACTTTAGTTGCCTGTCTTTGAACCCGCTCAAGCTCTATGTTTTTCTTGTGCACTGGTGCCCAAATATTGGTGCCCTGTACACAATATCTCATGTGCAGTCTGACTAGTGATTTATGAAGTTGTAGAAATATGTTCTTGTAATGTGCATCTATACCCCATAATCCTATTTGCCTTGGCAGCAGCTGCCGGACACGGTTTACTACAGTTAAGTTTACGGTCAACTAAAATTCCTTAGTCCTTTTCCATGACAGCTTTACCCAGTGTTTTCCTATCAAGTATGCAATGGTGACACGTATTTTCCCTTCCTAAATGCATAACCTTACATTTATCTGTTTTAGACCTCATTTGCCACTTCTTTGCCCAACTCTCCAACTTCTCCAGTTCAACTTGCAATAAAATACTGTGCAATCCCTCTTCAAGGTCATTAATATATTAAACAGAATAGGACACAGTACTGACCTCTATGGTACCCCAATCTGAGTTTGTACCATTAATAACCACAGTCTGTTTTCTATTACTGAGCCGGCTACTGAGCCGTACCCACTTAAAGAGACTCTGTCACCACATTATAAGTGCCCTATCTCCTACATAAGGAGATGGGCGCTATAATGTAGGTGACAGCAGTGCTTTTTATTTAGAAAAACGATCTATTTTTACCACGTTAGGAGCGATTTTAGCTTTATGCTAATTAGTTTCTTAATGCCAAAGTGGGCGTGTTTTTACTTTAGACCAAGTGGGCGTTGTACAGAGGAGTGTATGATGTTGACCAATCAGCGTCATGCACTTCTCTCCATTAATTTAGTCAGCACATAGGGATCCTGTTAGATCAATATGCGCTGTCTTATACTGACACATTAACGTTACTGAAGTGTTTAGACAGTGAATAGACATTCCTTCCAGCCAGGACGGGATGTCTATTCACAATCCCGACACTTTGTTAACGTTTCTGTGGTACTTACAGCAGAGCAAGCGTAATCTCGCGAGATCACGCTGTAAATGACAGGTTACAGCGAGATAACGCTTTGCTCTGCTTTAAGTACCACAGAAACGTTAATGAAGTGTCGGGATTGTGAATATCACGCTATGAAAAAAAGAGAGAGAAACAAAGCGCACATCGTGCATGAACCTGTAGGATTTAAGGGAGGAAAGAAGTGGTCAATTGTGCTGACCTGATTGTGTTATGCTCGGAGCATAACATCCAAAAGTACATGTCCAAGTTTCACTTGTAAGGTAGTTGCAGCCCAGTTCCCGATCCGGAGATTTTGAGGCAAACTCCGCTGTATAAATCCAGAAGATAAAGGGTAAAAAGGGACGGAAAATCCAAGGGCGCAGCTGTCTTTGAAAAAAACTTTTATTGTACATAAAACATTAAAACAAACAAAAGTTTTATGTACAATAAAAGTTTATCTTCGTGATTGTGAATAGACATCCTGTCCTGGCTGGAAGGAATGTCTATTCACTGTCTAAACACTTCAGTAACGTTAATGTGTCAGTAGAAGACATCACATAGCGAACAACGCAGTGTCACTATGCGCTGGCTAAATGAATGGGGAGAAGTGCATGACGCTGATTGGTCAGCGTCATACACTCCTCTGTACAACGCCCACTTGGTCTAAAGTAAAAACATGCCCAGTTGGGCATTAAGAAAGTAATTAGAATAAAGCTAAAATCGCTCCTAACGTGGTAAAAAAAGGATTGCTTTTCTTTATAAAAAGCACTGCTGTCATCTACATTATAGCGCCCATCTCCTTATGTAGGAGATAGGGCACTTATAATGTGGTGACAGAGTGACTTTAAACACATTTCCCCCTAGTCCCAGCATTCTAACTTTATGTACCAACCTTTTATGCAGCACAGTATCAAATGCTTTGGAAAGGTCAAGATACATGACATCCAATGACTCACTGCTGCTGCATAGGTCTAAAGCAGGGGTCTCAAACACGCGAGCCGCGGGGCACCGTAGCTCCCTCGGGAGAGAGAGCAGTCTGGAGCTGGCGCTCCTTCATGCCGTCACACAGCCCCCTGTAGTAGATCGCTCTATTGGGGCTTGCTCTAGGAGTGGAATCCCCAGCCAGAGCATTGCTGATGCTTTGGCCGGGGATTCCTCTGCTGGAGGAGCCCCTGAAGGCACTATATGACTATAGACCATATATGGACAGTGGTGTCAGGGGCTTCCCCAGAGAAAGAGTCTCAGAGCAGAGACTATACTAGCGCTCTGCTCCGAGACTCCTGCTCTGGGGAAGCCCCTAACATCACGGTCCATATGTGGACAGTGATGTCAGGAGCAGAGCAGGAGTCCCAGGCAGAGCGCTAGAAACGGCTCTGCTACGGGACTCTGGCTCTGGGGAAGCCACTGACACCACTGTCCATATATGGACAGTGATGTCAGGAGCAGAGCTAGAATCCCAGGCAGAGCGCTAGTAGCGTTCTGCCCGGGACTTCGGCTCTGGGGTTGCCCCTGACATCACTGTATGGACAGTGATGTCAGGAGCAGTGCTGGAGTCCCAAGAAGAGCGCTATTAGCACTCTGCCCGGGACTCTGGCTCTGGGCAAGCCCCTGATATCACTGCTCTGCTCTGGGATATCGGGCCGGCTGTGGGGTTTCCACTGACATCCCTGTCCGTATATGGACAGTGATGTCAGGAGCAGAGCTGGAGTCCCAGGCAGAGTGCTAGTACCAGTCTGCCCGGGACTCCCGCTGTAGGGTTGCCGCTGACATCACATTCCAACCCAGAAGGATCCCCTGACGTCACTGTCTATGGACAGTGACGTCAGGGGCTTCTCCAGCAGAGGAATCCCTGGCCAAAGCGTCAGCAACGCTCTGGCTGGGGATTCCACTCCTAGAGGGAGCCCCAATGGAGCTATCTAGAGGGGGGTGGCACCATCTATAGGGGGTGTGTGCGTGGCACTATCTACAAGGGTGGGTGTGTGTGGCATTATCTACAGAGGTCAGTTTGACACTATCTACATTGGGCACTGTGGCACAATCTAGGGGGGTGTGGCACTGTCTACAGAGGGCTGTGTGGCACTGTCGACAGAGGGCACTGTAGCATTTCTACAGAGGCCACTGTGGCACTATCTACAGAGGGCATTGTAGCACTATCTAAGAAGGGGCTGCCAAATCTTGATATTCTTGTGTCTGCCAAACGCTACCAACTGAGCCGCCAGACTGCATTTAGCGACACTTAAGCTGGAAAACTGGATTGCTAAAATACACGTGGAGTAAACTCCCAAATTTCCGGTAAGTTTAAACCTAGCGGTATTATAGTAATGTAATATTATTATAGTAATGTAATATTATAGTAGTTCAAATAAGTAAGTGCTTAACAATAATTTAGTATTGTATCAAATATGAATGTAATGCGGCCTGTCAACTTCACATTTTTTCTATGTGCGGCCCATTTACATGCCTGTGTTTGAGACCCCCGGTCTAAAGCATGCGTTTGGCAGTAACTTTTTAAGTGGTTCCACCTCACAGTGTGAACCTAGCCTAAGGCTTCATGCACACAGCTGTATTACTGCTCCATGTAGTATGGAACTAAAATGGGGCATCCGTAGAGAAGCATAGGGGTTTACTGTACCGCCGTACAAACCCGGCAAAAAAAAATACAAATAAAAATCGTGGCATTTTCCATTGCATGGCCTATTACGTAACTATTCTCCTCTACAACCTTTGGTTCAAGGGTAGAATACCTCTGACACACGTCACCCAATAAAGCATCATGCGGTGGTACAGAGTCCCTGCAGTCTATAGACAAGGAATGCAGGTAACATGCAGTAGAATCATTCATATTCAAGAGCAGGGCGTGGAGTAAGATACATTTTCAGCAGGAAGCTACAAATTGCTGTGTCAAATAGACATTTTTTAAGCATATAACTCTGATTACATCACATAGACTATGTTATTCTGCGCCGCACTCTCCTCCAGAAGAGGAAAAAATAACATTTTGTAAACATGACAGCTTAGTTTGCATATATGTATTCCTCTTAGACATCTATGTCATTTTTTCAGTTAACTTGTCAAAACAATTTATTTGCTTCCCTCGGATTTGCATGATCTAGTTAGCCTATGAAAATCAAACCGTATTCATTCAGTTTGCTAAATCATCACTTCAAATGGCCAATAATCGTACTTCCAGAATCCCAACTAGATAAGCTGTGTGACTGGGATATGAAGCAGTTAGAAAATAATTACATATAAACTTGGAGGTATGAATATACAATGTTAAATTAAATTATTTGCTATAGGTCATGTTTTTTACTACTGATTTTCTCAGCCTATTCCCCAAAATAAAAACATAAAACATGCATTCATTTTGTATATAAAATTCGCCCAAATACCTTTATACAGGTGGGACATTATCACTTCTAGTAACAGACATAGTCACTCCTAGTAAATGAAAACTTCTCACAATCTAGTGACCCAGCCTATTTGAGCTTCAAAGTGGTTGTCCCAAGATAAAAATGTATCATCTACCCACAGGATAGGTAATACATATCTGATCACTGGAGGCCACACTGCTGGGACCTTCACCAATCACTAGAACTGGGGCCCCAGAGCTCCCCCGTTCCTCCTGACTGTACGACCACAGTGAAGAGAACTTTTAATAGAGCGTCGGTCCAGCATGCGCGGTGCTGCTCCATTGAAAATCTATGGAACTGATAGAGACAGCCGAGTACAGCAGCATCAACTGGTTAGTTAAATACATTTAAAGAGGCTCTGTCACCAGATTTTGCAACCCCTATCTCCTATTGCAGCAGATCGGCGCTGCAATGTAGATAACAGTAACGTTTTTGTTTTTTTTAAAACGAGCATTTTTGGCCAAGTTATGACCATTTTTATATTTATGTAAATGAGGCTTCTAAAGTACAACTGGGCGTGTATTGTGTATGTACATCTGGGCGTTTTTACTTCTTTTACTAGCTGGGCGTTGTGAATGGGAGTGTATGATGCTGACGAATCAGTATCATCCACTTCTCTTCACAACACCCAGCTTCTGGCAGTGCACAGACACAGCGTGTTCTCGAGAGATCACGCTGTGACGTCACTCACTTCCTGTCCCAGGTCCTGCATCGTGTCGGACGAGCGAGGACACATCGGCACCAGAGGCTACAGTTGATTCTGCAGCAGCATCAGCGTTTGCAGGTAAGTAGCTACATCGACTTACCTGCAAACGCCGATGCTGCTGCAGAATCAACTGTAGCCTCTGGTGCCGATGTGGCCGTCACGATGCAGGACCTGTGAGTGACGTCACAGATCTGCACTGTCAGAAGCTGGGCGTTCTGAAGAGAAGAGGATGTTACTTCTCTTCAGAGCGCCCAGCTAGTGAAAGTATTAAAAACGCCCCGATGTACGCACATAATACACGCCCACTTGGACTTTTACTTTTAAACACACCCACTTGGACTTTTGCAAGCCTCATTTGCATAACTACAAAAATGGTCATAACTTGGCCAAAAATGCTCGTTTTTTAAAAATAAAAACGTTACTGTAATCTACATTGCAGCGCCTATCTGCTGCAATAGCAGATAGGGGCTGCAAAATCTGGTGACAGAGCCTCTTTAAGCTGCAAATTTGGGGTAGACATACTCGCTCTAGTGTCCTCACACAATCCCCCCTCCCTTATTCTGCCTAGTGCCAGGAGAAGGAGGGGGTTGAATATTCATACCTCCTACACTGTGTGCCGCCATTTTCTGAGCGAATGCACAGTGTAGGAGGATTAGATACAGTGCTAAGCAGACAGTAAAACACAAACATACACGAACATAATACACTCATCACATACACAAACATAACTTACCTTCTCCTGTCACCACTGCCGCCTCCGCTCCTATGCCTTGCGCCTTCAACATATGGCCGGAAGACGCAGCCGGAAGTCGTCATCTTACTGTCCGGCCGCGGCTTCCGGTCCACATGAAAATGGCGCCGGATGTCGCTCTGCTAATGAGCTTCGTTTTGGTCTGTGTGGGAGCGGCGCATGTGCCGTTTCTACACAGACGGCGTACGCAGCAGTGAATGGAACGGCTCCCGTTCGCATTCTCCAGGGGGATGTATGTGCCGTATTCCATCTCTGTATGTGTCGTTAATCGACACATACGGAGATAAAAAAAAAATGGCAGCCCCCATAGAGAAGTAAAAATAAGAAAAAAGTAAAAAGTAGAACACACAAACACAAATAAATAAAACTTTTTTTTTTATCATACTAAAAGCAATATGATAAACAAAAAGTTTTTTTTCATGACACCTTCTCTTTAAGTAAACGTTCATGATCACCTCCTCGTCTAAGACTGGCTACACCATCAATAACTCTAAAGTGAATCACACAATTTCCATCTACTACATAATGATGGGCAACTGATGAATCCATAATCTTTTTGCGAATGATGCTCATGTTTATTAATCCTTATCTTTATTTAAATTATTGGCTAATTCATACATATCTCAACCCACACAGACATATAGAACACATTTTGTGTCATGTGTGAATTGCTGTCCTAACTATAAATCTGAATATGGGAGAACAACAGTATTAGGGCCCCACGCACACGACCATAAAAACGCCCATAGACTTCTATTGGCCACGGGTACCTTCCCGTTTGCGTACGGGAAGGTGCCCGGGCCGTTGAAAAATATAGATCATGTCCTATTTCAGGCCGTAATTACGGCAGGGGCAGGCCCATAAAAAGTCTTAGAAGAGTTGTTAGGCGACGTCAGGGGATTCAAATTTTTGAATAAAGAGAAGCAGAGAAAATGGCGTCTGAGCGATCATGTGACATAATTTCCAGCCACCCTTTTTTTTACGGGTCCGTAAATACGGGTGAAATACGGATGACAACGGACACGTATTTACGGGCACGGGTCCATAAATACGGGTTAAAAACGTGTGGCAACGGACCCGTATTTACTGGAGGGAAAAAATACGGTCGTGCGCATGGGGCCTCAAACGTGATCAAATTATTGGAGTTGCAACAATTTAGAAACATGACATTTCCAATTTTAGGTGTATACAGGTATGTTTGTGTATCCTTTCTCCTAGAACCAATGTCCGACTTTATCAATATATCTTTAATGTTCCTGTTTATCTTATATGCCATGACAGGTAACAAATTTCACTCGTCCCGTATTATTTGGGAAATCCTGCTACTCAAGGGGTTATAATTTCATAAAATTGGTATAATTCTGACTTTACAAACCTTCTTTATTGGAGTAAAAGCATCAGATTTCAACAGGCTCAAACTGGCCCAATGGGGAGTCGGTAAATCCCCCGATGTGACTCGGCGAGGCACACGTAGAAGATGGCTGTCGCAGTGATCAGCTGTTCTCTTCCACTAGTTGGTCTAAGAAAACAGTTGATCACTGCGGCAGCCATTTGACACACCAAGGCCTGCCAGAAATTCTGGGTGAGTGCTTCTTACTGTGGCACAGCAAAGAACCATTGGCTCCCTGCCCCACAACTTACTCTGGTAAGCCACAGGCTGTTTTAGGCCTGGGGCCTACTAGAGGTCGGTAGGACATTAGCCTGTCATCCTGACACAGGCGACAAGATAACATCACTGCATTGGGCTGCCCGAGTCAGGCAGCAGGCAGAAAACCCAGCATCACATCGTGGGAACAGGGTTAGGTTTTTCATTTTTTTTTTCATTGGCACAAAGTGGGGGCGGTGCTAACTACCATATGGGGAGAAATCTGCTGTATCAGGGCCTAAATACCATATGGAGGCCTAACTACTGTTTGTGGGCCTAAATTCTGTATGGGGTTCTAACTACTGTATGGGGGCGCCTAACTACATAGTAGCACCTAACTACTATATGGTAGCACCTAATTACTGTATGGTGTACCGAACTACTGTATGAGTGCCTAAATACTATATGGGGGACCGAACTACCATATGGGGGCACAAAGGGCAACTACTACTGTGTGGGGGCACTATTACTGTTCAGAACCTACAAGGGGCACTAAAACTTTCTGGAACACAAAAGGGGGTACTATTAGTGTGTGGGACACCAAAATTAGCATTATTACTGTCTGGGGCACTATAGAGGGTGAGTTTGTGTAGAGGGTTGGGAATAGGTTGGGGGAGGGGGAATAGGAAAATCAAGGAGTCTAAGGCCCTGTTTACACAGAGTATTTTGCAGGCAGATATTGACCTGCCTGCACTATCTTGCCGTGGTTTTCACAGCGTTTTTTGTGGCTTTGTTCGCTAGTGGCCATTAAGCGCCACAGGCAAAAAAACAAAGCATTGATTTCAATAGGAGGTCAGAGACTGAACCACGGGAAGAAAGAGCATGTCACTTTTCCCGTGCGTAGCTAATCCTACAAATGGGAAAAAAAACGCCTCCGTCTCCCATTTTTTTGGCATGGATTCCGACGCGGTTTCCACGTCAAATTCAGCTCCAAAAAACTCAGTGTGAACAGGGTCAAAGATGTCTGTGCTGCTTATACTGCAGAGACAACTCGTGGCTGAAAAAAGTTGTCGTGGCCGTCTGGGGAGGAAAAGGTAAGTGATGAACTTCAATAACAGAAGACACTGGATAGAACTGTAATCACTTATATGATCAACAGAGCGCCTGTGTAGAACTGGTATCTACCACTATATGGTTAATGTATGGTATTAATATTGGTCTTTGTAAAGTAGCTTTTATTCAGTAACAGTATGTTCGAATTATTCAGTCACTATGTGGTGGTAATATGTGGTCATAGTGTGGCTGTATTATTTAGTAACAGTATGGTGGCATTATTTGTCACTATGTGGTGGTAATATGTGGTCATGATGTGGTGCTATTATTTGTCTCTTGTATAATGGCATCATTGGTAATATTGGAATTGGTATACTGTAACCATATGGTGAAATTTGGTCTTTATATAGTATTATTATTTTGTAAATTTAGGACTGTATAATTTAGAGGCATGTTATCATATATAGGCATTTTTTTTATAGATATGTTGTCTGTAAGACTAGGAACGCCCTTGCATGAGAGCCTCAAGCGGGTGGTGGGGAGGTGAAGAAAGTGTCAGAAAGGGGCCCAGGTGCAAAGTTTGCCCTGGGGCCCATAGGATGTCCCTGAGTGCAAAAGTAGTAAACTATTAAATAAATTAGACATATTTGTTATCGCCGCAACCATACTGACCTGTAGACCAGGGGTCTCAAGCACGCGGCCCGCGGGCCGCATGCGGCCCCTGGGGCTGTCATCTGCGGCCCGTGGGACACAGAGCCGCTAGTATCGGCTCTGCTCCGAGACTCTGGAATTCCCTGATATCGCTGTCCACATATGAACAGCGATGTCTGGGGCTTCCCCAGAGCCGGAGTCCCGGGCAGAGCGCTAGTACAGGCTCTGCTCCGGGACTCTGTGGAATTCCCTGACATCGCTGTCAACATATGGACAGTGTGTCAGGGTCTTCCCCAGGGCGGAGTCCCGGGCAGAGCGCTAGTATCGGCTCTGCTCCGGGACGCTGCGGAATTCCCTGACATCGCTGCCCATATATGGACAGTGTGTCAGGGTCTTCCCCAGAACGAAGTCCCGGGCAGAGCGCTAGTACAGGCTCTGCTCCGGGACTCTGTGGAATTCCCTGACATCGCTGCCCATATATGGACAGTGTGTCAGGGTCTTCCCCAGAGCGGAGTCCCGGGCAGAGCGCTAGTACAGGCTCTGCTCCGGGACTCTGTGGAATTCCCTGACATCGCTGCCCATATATGGACAGTGTGTCAGGGTCTTCTCCAGAGCGGAGTCCCGGGTAGAGCGCTAGTACAGGCTCTGCTTCGGGACGCTGGGGAATTCCCTGACATCGCTGCCCATATATGGACAGTGTGTCAGGGTCTTCCCCAGAGCGGAGTCCCGGGCAGAGCGCTATTATCGGCTCTTCTCCGGGACTCTGGGGAAGCCTTTGACATCGCTGTCCATACATACATCGACAATGATGTCAGGGGCTTCCCCAGAGCAGGAGTCCCAGTCTACAGGGGGCACTGCTGTGGCTGCATCTACTGGGGACACTGCTGCGGCGGCATCTACAGGGGGCACTGCTGCGGCAGCATCTACACGGGGCACTGCTGCGGCAGCATCTACACGGGGCACTGCTGCGGCAGCATCTACACGGGGCACTGCTGCGGCAGCATCTACACGGGGCACTGCTGCGGCAGCATCTACACGGGGCACTGCTGCGGCAGCATCTACACGGGGCACTGCTGCGGCAGCATCTACACGGGGCACTGCTGCGGCAGCATCTACACAGGGCACTGCTGCGGCAGCATCTACACAGGGCACTGCTGCGGCAGCATCTACAGAGGGCACTGCTGCGGCAGCATCTACAGAGGGCACTGCTGCGGCAGCATCTACAGAGGGCACTGCTGCGGCAGCATCTACAGAGGGCACTGCTGCGGCAGCATCTACAGAGGGCACTGCTGCGGCAGCATCTACACAGGGCACTGCTGTGGCAGCATCTACATAGGGCTCTGCGGCAGAATCCACTGAGGGCACTGTGGCACTATCAAAAAAGGGGCTGCCCAATCTTGACATGGGTGCTAACTGAGCCGCCGGACTGCATTTAGCGACACTTAAACTGGAAAGCTGGATTGTTGAAATAAGCACGTTGAGAAATCTCAAATTTTAAACCTAGCGGTATTATTATAGTAATATAGTGTTATAGTAGTTCAAATAACTCAAATAACTAATTGATTAACAATAATTTTGTATTGTATCAAATTTGAAAGTAATGCGGCCCGACCACTTCACATTTTTTCTATATGCGGCCCACTTACCCGGCCGAGTTTGAGACCCCTGCTGTAGACTAAAGTTATCATTTTACTTATACTGCACAACGCATACCGTAAAAAAATAAACAAAGAAATAGCGTATTTACAATTTTTTCCCATTCCACCCCGTTTTTTGTTTTTTTTTTAAAAAAAGTTAATTAATAAATGATATGTACCACCTAAACGGTGACATTGAAAACAACAAATGAAGCAGATGTGAACCTAGCCTAATATAACCATGTAGCTGTGGAGTGGGCCCCAATAATAAAATTTACTGGTGGACCTTAGGTACCCCAGTCCGACACAGGGAATGATCACGTTTTGAATCCTATTTTTTGTAATAACCTACTTGGATAACGACGATCCAAAAATGTATTACAAACAAATCAACATTTTTAGAAAAGTTTGTTTCCTCATCGGTGATTCTACGAACTCGTAATAACCGTAGAGATTCTACCATAGAGCGTGGATGCAAGTATTAAAATAAATGTATTGAGATGCCAAGTTTGCAGAGCAGAAATGTTGCCATTTTTGGTATGCACAAGATGTTGGCATAAATAACACTTTGCAGTTAGGATGATGTCACCTATGCTGTACCTTGGATTTCATGGTTGAGAATGAACCATCCCAATTGAGGTTTCGCATCCTAAAGTTTTTGAAGGATTTGGTGTTTTGCAGTGAGAGGGGTAACATTGACAAGAGAAATTGACATCCTGTGATTTTAACATTTCCATGCGGAAATATTTTCCGGCATGTAGAGGAGATTTCTTCATATCTCATCCATATGGCTGGTACTGTATTCCGCTGCGGATTTACCAGGCGGAAAATCTGCAGCCTTTTCGCTACGTGTTCATCTGGCCTTACTCCTCCGATACCATATCAGATTTAAAGCACAAAATGTTTATCAAAAGTGTGAAGCCTGGTCCACAAAACAACTACAATACTTTTACATTGCCTGTTTTGAGGTTCTCCTTTTTACCTTGCATATCCACCATACACTTCTCATTGTTCCAGCCCAGCATGATCCACAGCACAGTGTGAGGCTGGGTTCACACGACCTATTTTCAGGCATAAACGAGGCGTATTATGCCTCGATTTACGCCTGAAAATACGGCTCCAATAATCTGCCCATTCATTTGAATGGGTTTGCCGACGTACTGTGACGACGACCTGTAATTTACGCGTCGTCGTTTGACAGCTGTCAAAAGACGACACGTAAAATTACAGCCTCGTCAAAAGAAGTGCAGGACACTTCTTGGGACGTTTTTGGAGCCGTTTTCTCATAGACTCTATTGAAAACAGCTCCAAAAACGGCGCGAAAAACGTGAGTTGCTCAAAAAACGTCTGAAAATCAGGTGCTGTTTTCCCTTGAAAACAGCTCCGTATTTTCAGACGTTTTTGGCTCAGCGTGTGTACATACCCTGATTGTGCAGTGAAAGAAGCCGGGCTGGAACAATGAGAAGTGTATGACGCTGATTAGTCACTGATTGGTCAGCCTCATACTTCAATGGGTGTGTGATGCGCGGAAAAACGCCCAAACGACGGACATGTGACTTTTTTTCAGCGGAATCACGCACATGTCTGCACGGCCCCATAGACTATTATAGGTCCGTGCGATTTTCACGCGCGTTTGCAGATGACATTCTACTGTTTCAGATACTCAACTGCCCAGAGTGCTTTTTATTTTATTGGATTTCAGTTTCTACGCAGGTTTCAAAATGAACATATCCAAATGTGAGCTCCCTAAAAAGAACCTTTCACCTGCGCATACATGCACAACTAAGTGCAGCATGTAATAGGCAGGGCTGCACAAACCCTGGGGTACATTTTTTTCCTATCCTCCTCCATTATTTAGATATCGGTGCCGTTATATTTGGCACCAGATATTTAAATAACCCCCTGAACAGTCAATGGGGCGCGTAACATATCTGTGACTCTGTCCAACCTGCTACGGACAGTGTCAGAGAAAGAGCTAGAAAGAGGAGAGCGTGTGCGCGCGCATGTGCAGCTTGGAGCGCACGCTCTCAGTCATTCTTCAAGTCTCGGCAGACAGGGACGACAAGACTGTGTGATCTCTCGCGAGAGATCACACAGTCTTGTCGTTCTTATCTGCCGAGAGCTGAAGAGTGAGAGCGTGCACAACTCTGAGCTGCGCATGCGCACACACGTTCTCCTCTCTCCAGTTTTTGCTGTGACACTGTCCGTAGCTGATTTGACAGTGTCACAGCGATGTTACACGCAACCTTGCCAATTAAAAGCCCCATTGACAGTTCAGGGGGTTATTTAACCCCTTTAGGACGCAGCCTGTTTTGGCCTTGTGGCACAGCCGATTTTTTCAAATCTGACATGTGTCACTTCATGTGGTAATAACTTGGGAATGCTTTTACCTATCCAAGCGATTCGGAGATTGTTTTCTCGTGACATATTGTACTTTATGATAGTGGAAAAATTTGGTCGATAAAGTCAAAATTTATTAGTGAAAAACACAAACATATAGAGAAATTCTAAATGTAAATGGATCTGCTTGTAAAACAGATAGTAATACCAGACAAAATAGTCACTAGTTAACATTTCCCATATGTCTACTTTATGTATCATTTTTTGAAGGCCCTTTTATTTTTCTAGGACGTTACAAGGCTTAGAATTTTAGCAGCAATTTCTCACATTTTCAAGAAAATTTCAAAAGGTTATTTTTACATGTACCAGTTTAGATCTGAAGTTGTTTTGAGGGCCTTATATATTAGAATCCCCAAATAAATCACCCCATTTTAAATCAATAAATTTTTATTGAAACATTTTTACAACTTTTTTCAAACAATATAAACCATCCTTGGTCCCAGAACATGGACCTGCGTACAATAATACATACAAGTGATATGTCATTGAAGGATATACATAATCATAACCAGAAAACAACCACAAAGAACTTAAGAACTTTACTATGCCATTTTCAAACCAATGTTAATATTAATTATGTCATAGTACCATCGAACTTTCTGCATTTAAGTGTAATACTTTGAATTTACCCAAAGCTCCCAATAATGTGAACTCTTGGCATACCCAGAGGGAGATTGCAAAAGCATGGATTCATGATGACATGCTATATTTACCCTGCCTATCACCTCTGATAAAGAAGGGGAGATAGTTGATTTCCATGACTTAGCTATAGCCATTCTAGCAGCAATGAAGACATGGTGTATCAGTACCCGATGCTCCGCCATTATGTCTTCCAAGCCAATGTCTAAAATAGCCAATTCCGGGCAGAACGGAATAGATTCTCCTAAAATTTCAAGTATGATGCTAAAAACCTCCCTCCACAATACCTCCACCCTAGGGCAGGACCACCACATATGCAATGTGGAACCCAGGGAACCACATCCTCTCCAGCAGCCATTAGAACTGCCTTGGAATATGTGTGCACATCTGGAAGGTGTTAGGTACCATCTCATGTGGATTTTACGGGTGAGCTCAATATGGTTAACACATTTGGAGTGACGAGTAATCCAACTAGAGGCCTTCATCCATTGTGCCATGGAAAACGTAGAGCCCATCTCCCGTTCCCATCGTAATATGTGACCTGTCTTCCCCGAGGACTGTTTTTTCAAAATTAGATCATAGCTACAAGCTAGACCCTTACTATGACCTTGCCATTTGAACAGGAATTTATGGTATGGAGAAAGAATTGTGGATTGAGCTGGGATGGCTATTGTTTGTATCATATGTCGTATCTGGAGATACTGGTAAAACATGGATTTATTTACATCATATTCCCTTACCAACTGCTCAAAGGATTTGAAGAGTTTTCCCTCATATAAATCTGAGAGGGCTGTTACGCCCAGCGATTCCCAAGTCTGCAAAAATACATGTGGGACCAAAGGTTGAAGCGCTTGCAATGGTATATGATCATTAGATAAGTACACCCAGCGATTTGCGCATACCTCCAATTTCCAGCATTTCAGTGCATCAGATGTGGTTACCAAGAACACCTTAGACCTATCTGTCCCCACATATGTCGCGGCCATCAAATTACGTATGGAGGAACGGGGAAACATCTCATTTTCCAACTGGGCCCAAAGTGACGGAGCCGAGGAGTTCCATAATGAACCTAACTGGTCTAGGATGGCTGCTACGTTATATGCCACTACCTCTGGGACTCCCAAACCCCCTTCCTTGACCTTCTGAAATAATAAAGATTTGGCTACCCTTGCTCTTTTATTATTCCAAATGAATTGGAGAAACATACGTTGAATTTGAGAGGTGATGTTAGTAGGTATTAACAGTGGAATAGTCCTACAAAAATACAAGTATTTGGGAAGCAGTAACATTTTAACCAAATTGACTCTAGCAATCCAGGACAACTGGAATTTGTTCAGTCTTTCACACTCCAGTCTTAAATCTGCTATTAGCCCTGAGTAATTCTCCTGCAGAACCAGCGACAACGAGGAGTAGAGTTTTATCCCCAGGTATACCAACCCTGATTCTGCCCATGCCAAATCAAAGTTGGACAAAGTGCATTTCAATTGAGGATCTACATGAATTGGTAACATCATGGACTTTGAAACATTTAATTTATAATATGATACCTCTGAAAACTTAGAAATGATGCTGAGTAGTTCTGTCAGAGATATGAGGGGAGAAGTACAGGTCACAATAACATCATCTGCATATAAACCGATTTTGTGTTCTCTTCCTCCTACCCTTATACCCGAGATTTTTGTAGAATTTCGAATCATTTCTGCAAATGGTTCCATACATAGGGTAAAAATTAGTGGGGAAAGCGGGCAGCCCTGCCTAGTCCCATTAGTGATGCTAAAAGATCTAGAAAGAATCCCGGAAGACAGAACCCTAGCCGAGGGCGAGGAATATAGTGAAAGTATGGCTGATTTTATAAATGAATGGAAACCAAATTTGTCTAATGTGCTTTCCAGGTATTGCCAGTTAACACGATCAAATGCCTTTTCGGCGTCTAGAGAAATAAAGAGGGAGGCACTTTTAGATTCTCCGGCAATCTGTATAAGATCTAACATCCTGCGCGTCCCGTCACAAGCTTGCCGGCCCTTGACAAACCCTACTTGTTCTAGCGCTATTAGGGATGGTAAGCAATCATTTACTCTATTCGCCAATATTTTAGCATATAATTTTATATCACAGTTTAATAGGGATATTGGACGAAAGTTGGCCGGGGAATCAGGGGATTTACCCGGCTTAGGGAGTGTGACTATCGTGGCCTGTAACATCTCAGGGGGAGGTGCCTGCTTATTCGCGATACTCATAAAAGTAGATTGCAAATATGGAATCAGCGAGTCTGCGAAAGTTCGGTAGTACTCATTTGGCAGCCCATCCGGTCCCGGGGATTTATTTTGTTTAGATCGCAGAATGGTCAGTTTAATTTCTTCGACCGTAATAGGAGAATTTAATTGACTAATTTGGGCCTCTGATAACGTTGGCAATTGAATTTGCCTTAAAAAATCATTCACCCCCGCTTCGGATACCTCAGGGAGGTGCTTGTCCTGATTTAGATTATAAAGGGTACTGTAGTAAGACGCAAATGCGTCGGTAATCTCCTGAGGATCATACACTTTTGTCCCTTCTGAAGTGTTCAACCATGAAATTTTGGATTTAGCAACATGCTGTTTCACTCTTTTTGCCAGAATTTTACTGGGTCTGTCCCCTTGGATATAGAAGTTCCATTTGAGTTTTTTTAAAGTTTTCTCATATAGGAAAAGATGGTGATTGCGCAGTTTGTCCCTAAAGTGTCTTAGCTCGTCACGTAATGTGGGAGACGGAGAAACTTTTAATTTTGCCTCTATATTCTGTATGTTGTCGATAAGGAATTCAAATTCTTTATTTCTTGCCCTTTTTGCTTTAGCCGCAGCCTGAATAAACAGGCCTCTTACAAACGCCTTATGTGTACACCAGAGGAGTTCAGGTGATGAGGCCGATGGGCCATTAATCTCAAAAAATTCTTTCAAAGCTAAGTCTATTTTGGCTTGGAGATCTGGGGAATTTAATAAAAATGTGTTCAACCTCCAAGATGAGCTCTGAGGTGTAATATAATGATCTGAGAGTTGAAGCATAATTGGTGCATGGTCTGACCAGGTTATCAGGCCAAGGGAGGAGTTCACCGAATTTGTTAACACTTCTCTATCCACTAGAAAATAGTCAATCCTAGAGTACACCTTGTGTGGGGAAGAATAGAACGTGTAATCCCTTTCAGAAGCATGCTGGTATCGCCATACGTCATGTAAGTCTTCCTCCTGCACCCAGGAACTCAAGTCATGAGACAATCTGTTATTTCCCCCAGAGCGATCTATATCCTTGTTTACCACTATATTAAAATCCCCACATAATATTAAACCCCCTTTCTGCACCGATTTAGCTTTTGACAGTACCTTTTTAAGGAAGGGAAGTTGTCGTACATTAGGGGCATAAACAGATACCAACGTGTATGAGAGGTTATCAATTTCACATACTAAAATAATAAATCTACCCTGTGGATCAGAAACAACAGAAATACATTTAAAAGCAAGTGACTCTTTTACCGCAATAATTACCCCCGCCTTCTTTCCGCTATTAGAGGCATAGTACACATGGGGAAATTTTTTATGTTTAAATAGATGGCAATCTTTAGAGGACAAATGTGATTCCTGCACACATATTACATCTCCCTTAGACTTGAATGCTTCTTTCCAAAGTAAAGATCTCTTGAAGGGAGAATTCAAGCCATGAGCATTTACAGAAAGTATTGTAAGACCCATTAAGACATAAAAGAAAAGTAGTTATGATTATGGCATAGCAAAGGAGAACCAACATAGAACATCCTACAACAGGAAACTTGGAAAAACCACCGAAATGAATATGCTATATAGCACATTCACTGCAACCAGGAAATTCCCTCTTGCAGGGAAAAGAAAAATGGAGGCAAAAGTTCAGCCTAAGAACTGTAGACAGAAAAGAACCGTCCACCTGAGAACTCCGAAAGCCTTGAAGTGCCGTTCATACCCTAGAAGCCTCAATTTTCAATCAGGCGGTCTCCGATCTGGTTTACTCCTTGCGTCCGACCACAATGGCGAAATCATCTCCGGTTTAGAAGGATTCCTAGGACGGGGATTTGAAGACGGGGACGCCATGAGCCCCCAAGAAATCAACAGGTCTTTTGCCGAGGTTGGAGAGAGGCAGACATGATGCGTGCCATTCCTGGTGATTATTAGTTTTACTGGGAATCCCCATTTGTACAATATGCCGTTATCTCTCAGAAGTTTTGTCATCACAGCAAATTCTTTTCGGCGTAGCATAGTCGCCGCTGATAAATCCGGGAATAAAGTAATGTCCTTAAAACGGTCAGTTAGGTCAGGAGAGTTCTTCAAACCTCTGAGAAATTCATCCTTTATATGAAAGAAGTGGATTCGGGCAATTGTATCTCTTGGTAGGTGAGCGGCAATGTGCTTAGGTTTAGGGATTCTGTGAATTCTATCTATGGTGAGATCCAGGGCCGATTTTTGCGGTAACACGATTCCCATAAGATCCGTGAGAAATGTCGCTAGTAGATCTGGTGTGACCGATTCAGGTATACCTCTGATACGGACATTATTTCTTCTGGATCTGTCCTCCAGATCCAAGACTTTGGTGGATAAACGCAAAACTTCTTCCTCCAGAGTGTAGTTCGCATCTATGAGCGAGTTATGAGATTTCACAAATTCCTACAATTTATGCTCCACATGGTCGGTCCGCGAGGCAATGGCTTGTATATCTCCTCTTAAATCTCCAATAACTTGCCGTAAATCTGATTGGATTGAGTCTCTCAAAGAATTCAGAAGACGTTTTATCATATGCTCCGAAACCGGCTGAGAGTCCGTGTCATCCTGCGGGTCACGGTCTACAGAAGCATCCCTAGAAGATGGAGTTGGGGAGGAGGGAGGGAGGGAAATTCGGCGGTTCACCCCCTCTTGTTGAGAAGAGGACGAGGGAAAAAACTCTGTGAGCTTAGACGGCTTTGCTTTAGTATTCCTTTTAGATGTGCCCCCCATTGTGACACGGGAAATCTCTGTTTGATTCTAAGCTGCAACAATACTGAAATATCTTCCACAGAAGACCAATGTAATATAAGTAAATCTTCAGGTAGTCTCTTCTTGGAAGCGTAGAATTACTCCCACAGGTTTTAATCAGTGTCAGGGGAAAAGCAGTGCAGTGTCTCACTCTCTGTACTGTACCGATACACTTTTGTTGTTGCCACTCCCAGCCCTGTGGTTTTCTGCTGCTGACAAACTGAGTTAAGATGGCCGCTGGGGGAGGGGGGGGGGTCGCTTTTCCTACAGGAGATTTAGCTGTAAATCCTCTCCCTGTTCTTTACTCCTCAATAACTGTCGGCCAGCACCTCAAGATGTGCCCTTCTCCCTCCTCACTCACCCTGTCAAGACGCCGTTTACTGCCTTCCCAGCCGTTCCTGCACTTTCGCGCCGTTAGGAGGAGGGGAAGAAGAAGGAGAAGATGGCCGCCACCTTCCTCGGCCTCCACAATACAAGGGCCAGACCTTTCACCGGCGCCGCTCCCCGACACGCTGGACGGGACTCTGAGCACTGCCACGATCCACTCCACCGACCAGGGAACAGGTAAGACAGCTTTACCAGGTTTATTTGAGCCGGATTTGGCTTTCACCTCAGGAGCTCAGCGTTTATGCGACTCCTTCCATGTCCGTCCAGGCCACGCCCCCATAAATCACCCCATTTTAAAAACTGCACACCTCAAAATTATTCAAAGCAGCATTCAGAAAGTTTCTTAACCCTTTAGGCGTTTCACAGGAAATAAAGCAAAGTAGAGGGGAAATTTACAAATCTAATTTTTTTGTTGCCGAAATTCATTTGTAATAAAAAAAATAATTCTGTAACACAAAAGGTTTTACCAGAGAAACACAACTCAATAGATTCTGCAGTTTTTAGAAATATCCCACATGTGGCCCTAGTGTCCTAATGGACCGAAACACCGCCCTCAGAAGCAAAGGAGCACCTAGAGGATTTTGGGGCCTGCTATTTTTTAGATTATATTTTAGGCACCATGTCAGGTTTGAAGAGGTCTTGTGGTGCCAAAACAGTGGACCAAAATTGGCACCAAATTTAATGGCACCAAAATTGCCCCAGGGTTTGTGCAACCCTGCCTATTAAATGCTGCACATGTATGAGCAGTTGAAAGGTTCTCTTTAACCCCTTCCCTTCATTTTTTTTTTTGGGGGGGGGGGACACATATGTATTGGGGCTATTTCCCCTGACATTTTAAGTCCTTAGTGACGCCCCCGGCTGCTAGTGCTGCATTGTTGGGTCACTTAGGAGACTCAGCGATGCAGCTGAAAGCTGCGGACCGTCGGCCATGATAAGTTTGCGGGGGGGAGGGGCCCAATAAGAACTCTTGCATCGGGGGCCCATGAGCCTTTAGCTACGCCCCTGCCCACAGACACATATAAACACACACCCACATCTATATAAGGGCAGCAGAGTTTATAAGGGGCAGCAAGGTATATAAGAGCCAGCAGGGTACATAAGAGCCAGCAGGGTATATAAGAGCCAGCAGGGTATATAAGGGCCAGCAGGGTATATAGGAGGCAGCGGGTTATTTAAAGGGCAGCAGATTATATAGGGGGCAGCAAGATATATAGGGGGTAGGAAGATATATAGGGGCAGCAGGATATATAGGAGGCAGCACAGATATCTGCATTTTATCTGTTCTACTTTAATATTGAACACACACTTATACCAAGAGACATAAACATATGAAGACACACACACTAACATATACACATACAAACACAAGACACTTATTGTGTACCCACTACACACACACACTGTAAAATACACACATACAAACATAGAGACACACAATGTATACACAGAGACACACACTGCACACACACACGGTAACATATACACATACTGTATACCCACCACACACACACACACACAGAGACTCATACTGTATACACAGAGACACACACACACACACTGTAACGTATACACATACAAACACAGACTGTGTATATATATATATATATATATATATATCACACACACACACACACTCTCCATGACAAGATCACAGGCTTCGTGAAGGACGGGCTGTGGGCGGAGCTTCCTCCTCTGCTCCTATTTACTCGTGCGTGGAACAGAGCACAGAGTAGAGGCAGAGCCCAGTGGCGCCCCCTACATGCTTGGAGGGGGCAGCGCCCTGTGCTTACACAGCTCGCACACCCCTAAGGCCGACCCTGGCGCGCCACACACAACCCCCCTGTAGATAGCGCAAAACCCCCTGTAGATAGCGCCACCTAAGCTCCCTCTAGGAGCGGAATCCCCGTCTGGGGATTTCCCTCCTAGAGGGAGCCCTCGACGTCTCTCCATCCCCCCTGTAGAGAACACCATCCCCCCTGTCAATAGTGCCACCCCCTGCATATAGCACCACCACCCTGTAGATAGCGTCCCCCCCTGTAGATAGCGTCACCCCCCTGTATATAGCGCCACCTAAGCATCCTCTAGGAGCGGAATCCCCAGTCAGATCTCTCTGGCGCGGGATTCCGCACCTAGAGGGAGCCATGACATGTCTGTCCATATAAGGACAGTGCGGAATCCCCAACAACAATCTGGTCGGGGACCCTGCTCCTAGAGGGAACCCCTGATATCACTGTCCATCTACGGCCAGAGACATCAGGGGCTCCCTCTAAGAGCGGAATTCCCGGCCAGAGCGCTCTGACCGGGGATTCCGCTCCTAGAGGGAGCTTAGGTGGCGCAATCTACAGGGATGAGGGGGGGGGTGTCTGTCTACAGGGGGTAATGATATCTACAGGGGGATGGCACTATCTACAGAGGGTGTGGTGCTACCTACAGGGGGTACTATATACAGGGGGTATGGCACTATCTACATGGGCACTATGTACAGTGGGAACTGTGGCACTATCTACAGTGGGCACTGGCACTATCTACAGGAGTATTACGGCACTATCTACGTGGGCCTTACCTGTCCACCCATGGTACATGAACTTTACTAGTTTCAATGACACACCTTTCACGTGTGCAGGGAGCCAAAAGGCATGTTACACGGCGCTAAAAAAACTATGTGTAAACGTGTCAAATATGCTAGCACCTTAGTAAAGCGCTTTTGTGTTTTCCACCAGTTTTTTTACCCTTTTTGTGTGCACTTTTTGCCATGTAATTAGGACTCCCATTCACCATACGAACATTTCGCGTGTTTTCGGCATGCTTTATGCGCCCCATAATTGACATGACACTTTTTTTTAACGAAACATGTAATTTAAATACGATCGCATAGAAAAGCACGTTGTATGTACTAACGGGGCGCTTTCCCATTAATTTCAATCGAATGAACGACGTGTGAACAGAGCCTAAGACATTATTAGTAAATATCCTCCATGCTTGGTAGAACACAGGATTTTTGATTTTCTCACAGACATTGCAGCCCAACTAACGGTGTAAGGCTATGTTCACACGGGGTCCTTTGCCGAGTTTTTTGACGCGGAAACCGCGTCGCAAAACTCGGCAGAAACGGCCCGAGAACGCCTCCCATTGATTTCAATGGGAGGCGTCGGCGTCTTTTTCCCGCGAGCAGTAAGGCTATGTTCACACGGAGTATTTTGGGGGAGGAAGATCTGCCTCAAAGTTCCAAACGGAATTTTGAGGCAGATATTCCTCCCCCAAAATACTCCGTGTGAACAGCAATTATCGAGCCGTTTTTCGCCCGCGGCCATTGAGCGCCGCGGGCATAAAACACGCTTTCTCCTGCCTCCCATTGAAGTCAATGGGAGGTCGGAGGCGGAAGCGCCCGAAGATAGGGCATGTCGCTTCTTTTTCCCGCGAGGCAGTTTTACTGCTCGCGGGAAAAAGACGCCGACGCCTCCCATTGAAATCAATGGGAGGTGTTCTCGGGCCGTTTCTGCCGAGTTTTGCGACGCGGTTTCCGCGTCAAAAAACTCGGCAAAAGACCCCGTGTGAACATAGCCTAAAACTGCCTCGCGGGAAAAAGAAGCGACATGCCCTATCTTCGGGCGCTTCCGCCTCCGACCTCCCATTGACTTCAATGGGAGGCAGGAGAAAGCGTGTTTTATGCCCGCGGCGCTCAATGGCCGCGGGCGAAAAACGGCGCGATAATTGCTGTTCACACAGAGTATTTTGGGGGAGGAATATCTGCCTCAAAATTCCGTTTGGAACTTTGATGCAGATATTCCTCCCCCAAAATACTCCGTGTGAACATAGCCTAACAATGTAATAGTGACCAAATTGGTAGTCACCCAGCTTTCCCTACTTTTTAACAGATATATGGAAATACACAACATATAATAACAGATCATAAGAAATGTAGAATGCTTAACAACTTGATAGAAGAAGAAATAACACATGATTTATATTCACTACTGAGAAACACTTTTGGACTAGGGCAACATCATAATTAATGAGGCAACGTCATGTGACATCTTTAGGTTTCTTTTAGGGGATGCAAGTCCTAAATCGCTCTGGACTCGCAACCTGAAATACTTATCCAACTTCTATGAGACAGCAAGCGGCAGACAAGTCACACACACCTATTTGTGACGCGACTCGTATGCGCTCAAAGTAGTCAGAGCCCTAGCCCAAAATTACGATTTTACTCCCACTGCGTCAGTAACCATAGCAACACTACACAGGCTATAACATGCGCACCTACTACATCATGAAACATCTATACAAATAGCAGCCACACAAGAAAAGCCACGATCGACTTAACGATGACAAATGGTTATCACCACTACAACTCTCACTTTGTGATCAGCGTATATAAACACAGCAAATCATCAATAATTATAAGCAAAAGTACACACGTCATACATACAGTACATGAATACCTGTATCATACAACGCAAAATATCCACATCATAATCACAAAACCAAACATAGAAGATGTAATCACATAGAAGACCCTCATCCTCCATAGTGTACAAACATATCGGCTACACATACCTAGAAAGGTTTCCCCAATCAATTACTCAGCCTGTGCTCACATGTAGTGAGATTCTATCAACATCCTGTTCCTCCAACAGTATTAGCAGTCACCGAGTACACGCCCCCCAGTGCAGGGCTGCTAGATATGATTGGCTATGTGTGGATGAGGCTGCTGTAGCCATCTTTAACATGGGCCTCTGTAAGACCACTAATACAAAGCTGCCCATAAGCAATGTTATGTCCCAAAACGCAGCTAGAATGTAAAATAAATGAATATACATGTAACAGGGTCCTCATCATATATACAGGCACATGATATAGAGGCTGAAATTGCAATGGTGGTTACCATGGTAACTGTAAACAGATCAATATTCATCTGCACATGAGCGCGTTCTGTTGGGAGCACAAGTGAAGTGACAGCGGTGGCTCCGCCCATTATCACAACTAATGTTTCGTAGCATGCTGGTTATTTAAAAAGGGGCTTGATAGACGGCTGATCACAGGGAACATTATAGGTATGTGTACACTTTGTAAACGCCAAAAATAAAATGTGTGAAAAACAAAGAAAAAACGGTGTGAACACATAGATATATATACATCTCGATAGAAATTTTCTATTGACTTTTCTGTAAAGTCATAATCTGATATCAGAACGAATATGATTGTCACTAAAAACAGACAGGATTTATCTCCTTGCTTTTGCAGGAAATTTTTATTGACTGACATTAAGTGTTTCCCTCTCAAAAAAATAGTTGTTTTTTTTAGCAGCTGCAGTGTGTATTAGGGCATGTTCAGACGTGGCAGAATTCTGCAGACACTGTCCGCATCAATGCCGCACATAATCTGCGTTGCAGATTCCGTTGCGCCTTTGCCTAAAAAGTGAAGTAAAATGCTGCGGATTAGTTGTTGCGTATTCAGGGGAAGAGTAAACACATAGGTCCAGCCAGAATGATGAAATATCCTGTTCGGGAAAGCAATCTGCAACGCAACACACATAACATCTGCGGATTTCATTGCGTCATTTTGCAACTCCATTGAAGTCAATGGATAAATTACGCCACAAGTACGCATCAAGTCCGCAACAGCCAATGTATGCTGCGAACACCAAATTCCGCACGGCAGCCTATGGTCCACAGTGGAGTTGTCCGCTACGTCTGCATGAAGATAACTAAAAAGGTGTGGAAACCAATGGACAGACTGTCTGCTGCGGATTTCCACTGCGGACTGTCCGCAGCGAATTCCTCATCAATTCCGCCACGTGTGAACATGCCCTTACAGAGTTCTGTGTCCCAGCTGCTGCATAACATAATACACCTCAGATGCTGGCGTTTTTTTTTTTAATTGAGGGTATTTATTATCAGTCAATGGTGGACAGGATCTTCCCATACTCTTTATTGAGAGGTTCTGCAGCAGCTGAGGTGGCAATTATAAGGAATAATGTATCCTGTACTAAAAAGTTCTGTGACCTGTATAAATACATTCAGCCTTGTGCTTTTATACGGTCACAGGACTCCTTAGTGACTTCTAATATTCTTATAATATACAGTCGGGGGATACATTATCCTGTATATAAACAATTGCATTATCATATGTGATTAGATTGATTATCATTTAATTTGATATAACTTCTATATTTATACATCTGGTTCCGACATAAATAACACCAATCTGTGATGTAAAGACTGTGATGTCCCTTATATGCTCCTTATATTGAGATTCAGCATGATGTATAGCAGTGGTCTCAAACAGGCGGCCCCTGAGGCTGTCATCTGCGGCCTGTGTGGCACTGTAGCTCCCACGGGAGAGGAGAGAGCAGACCGAAGGAGGAGTGTGCCGCCACTCCTTCATGACGTCATGAAGGAGCGCAGTCTCTTTCCCACGCTGGTCATTGGTGGTAGGTGAGCAATGGCCACACAGCCCGCTGAAGATAGACCCCCTGTACATAGCGCCCACACACCCCACTCTGTTGACAGCGCTATACCCCCACCTCCCTGTAGATAGCTCTATTGGGACTCGCTCTTGGAGTGGAATCCCCAGCCAGAGAATTGCCGACACTCTGGCCATAGTTTCCTCTGCTGGAGGAGCCCCTGAAATCACTGTCCATATATAGTGACAGTGATGTCAGGGGCTTCCCCAGAGTCGGAGTTCCAGGACAGAGCCTATACTAGCGCTCTGCTCCAAGACTACTGCTCCTCTGACAACCATATATGGTCAATGATGTCAGGGGCAGAGCAGGAGTCCCAGTCAGTGCTATAAGCGGCTCTGCTCCGGGACTCTGGCTATGGCAAAGCCCCTGACGTCACATTCTGGTCCAGGAGGATCCCCTGATGTCACTGTCTATGGACAGTGACGTCAGGGGCTCCTCCAGTGGAAGAATCACCGGCCTAAGCATTGGCAACGTGGCATTATCTACAGAGGGCATTGTGGCATTATTTACAGAGGGCACTGTGGTATTATCTGCGGGGTGGCATTATCTACAGAGGGCACTGTGGCATTACCTACAGGGGGCACTGTGGTATTACCTACAGAGGGCACTGTGGCACTATCTAAAAAGGGGCTGCCCAATCTTCATATTCTTGTGTCTGCCAAATGCTGTCAACTGAGCAGCTAGACTGCAAAACTGGATTGTTAAAATAAGCACATGGAGAAAACTCGCAAATTTCCGTTAAGTTTAAACCTATTATTCTAGTAATGTGGTATTATTCTAGTAATGTAGTATTGTTATAGTAATGTAGCATTGTTATAGTAATGTAGCATTGTTATTCTAATGTAGCATTCTTAGGCTGGATTCACACGAGCGTGTGCCTTTTGCGCACGCAAAAAACGCGTTTTGCCTGCGCAAAAGGCACTTGATAGCTCCGTGTGGCAGCATCATATGATGCGCGGCTGCGTGGTTTTCGCGCAGCCGCCATCATTATGACACTCCATTTAGATGTTTGTAAACAGAAAAGCATGTGGTACTTTTCTGTTTTCATTCATCCTTTTGACTGCTGTTGCGCGAATCACGCTGTTCGCACGGAAGTGCTTCCGTGTGACATGCATGGTTTTCACGCACCCATTGACTTCAATGGGTGCGTGATGCACGAAAAACGCAGAAAGAACGGACATGTCGTGACTTTTTCGCCGCAGGCTCACGCGGCGTAAAAATCACGCACATGTCTGCACGGCCCCATAGACTAATATAGGCCCATGCGACGCTCGTGAAAATCACGGACGTATATCCCGTTCGTCTGAATAAGCCCTTATAGTAATGTAGTATTGTTATAGTAATGTAGTATTATAGCAATGTAGTATTGTTATAGTAATGTAGTATTATAGTAATGTAGTATTATTATAGTAATGTAGTATTATAGTAATGTAGTATTATTATAGTAATGTAGTATTGTTATAGGAATGTAGTATTGTTATAGTAATGTTGTATTATAGTAATGTAGTATTATTATAGTAATGTAGTATTATAGTAATGTAGTATTATAGTAATGCAGTATTATTACAGTAATGTAGTAATATTATAGTAATGTAGTATGATTACAGTAATGTAGTATTGTTATAGTAATGTAGTATTATTCTAGTAATGTAGTATTGCTATAGTAATGTAGTATTATTATAGTAATGTAGTATTGTTATAGTAATGTAGTATTATAGTAATGTAGTATTGTTATAGTAATGTTGTATTATAGTAATGTAGTATTATTATAGTAATGTAGTATTATTATAGTAATGTTATATTATTATAGTAATGTTGTATTATAGTAATGTAGTATTATTATGGTAATGTTGTATTATAGTAATGTAGTATTATTATAGTAATGTAGTATAATAGTAATGTTGTATTATAGTAATGCAGTATTATTACAGTAATGTAGTAGTATTATAGTAATGTAGTATTGTTATAGTAATGTAGTATTATTCTAGTAATGTAGTATTGTTATAGTAATGTAGTATTGTTATAGTAATGTAGTATTATTATAGTAATGTAGTATTGTTATAGTAATGTTGTATTATTCTAGTAATGTAGTATTATTCTAGTAATGTAGTATTGTTATAGTAATGTAGTATTATTATAGTAATGCATTATTATAGTAATGTAGTATTGTTATAGTAGTGTAGTATTGTTATAGTAGTGTAGTATTGTTATAGTAGTGTAGTATTATTATAGTAATGTAGTATTGTTATAGGAATGTAGTATTATTCTAGTAATGTAGTATTGTTATAGTAATGTAGTATTATTATAGTAATGTAGTATTGTTATAGTAATGTAGTATTATTCTAGTAATGTAGTATTGTTATAGTAATGTAGTATTGTTATAGTAATGTAGTATTATTATAGTAATGTAGTATTGTTATAGTAATGTAGTATTATTATAGTAATGTAGTATTGTTATAGGAATGTAGTATTATTCTAGTAATGTAGTATTGTTATAGTAACGTAGTATTATTATAGTAATGTAGTATTGTTATAGTAATGTAGTATTATTCTAGTAATGTAGTATTGTTATAGTAATGTAGTATTGTTATAGTAATGTAGTATTATTATAGTAATGTAGTATTGTTATAGTAATGTAGTATTATTATAGTAATGTAGTATTGTTATAGGAATGTAGTATTATTCTAGTAATGTAGTATTGTTATAGTAATGTAGTATTGTTATAGTAATGTAGTATTATTATAGTAATGTAGTATTGTTATAGTAATGTAGTATTATTATAGTAATGTAGTATTGTTATAGGAATGCAGTATTATTCTAGTAATGTAGTATTGTTATAGTAATGTAGTATTATAGTAATGTAGTATTGTTATAGTAATGTTGTATTAGGCTGGGTTCACACGTGGCGGAATTTCACTTAAATTCCGCTGCGGACACTCCGCAGCGTTAATCCGCAGCGGAGCCGTTTGTCCATTGACTTTCACTTTAATTTAGCAGTGTTCGTTTAGACGATGCGTACAATTCCGCTGCGGAGCATAGGCTGCGGAGCGGAATTTGGTGTCCGCAGCATGCTCTGTCTGTTGCGGAGCAGTGGCGGACTCATGGCGGAATTTCTCCATTGACTTCAATGGAGATTCTAATTTCCGCAATGAAGTCCGCAGCTGTCATGCACATGTTATGTGTGCTGCGGATGCGTCTTGCTTTTTTAACTTGACATTTCTTCATTCTGGCTGGACCTATGTATTTCTAGGTCTACAGCCAGACTGAGGAAGTCAATGGGGCTCCCGTAATGACGGGAGCGTTGCTAGGAGACGTCAGTAAATAGTCACTGTCCAGGGTGCTGAAAGAGTTAAGCGATCGGCAGTAACTGTTTCTGCACCCTGGACAGTGACTACCGATCCCAATATACATGTATCTGTAAAAAAAAATGAAGTTCATACTTACCGAGAACTCCCTGCTTCTGTCTCCAGTCCGGCCTCCCAGGATGACGTTTCAGTCTAAGTGACGGCTGCAGCCAATCACAGGCTAATAACAGGCTGCAGCGGTCACATGGACTGCCACGTCATCCAGGGAGATCGGGCTGGATGCCGAAGGAGGGACGCGTCACCAAGACAACGGGCGGTAAGTATGAATTTCTTTGACTTTCACAAGGGAAAGTGCTGTCCCTTCTCTCTATCCTGCACTGATAGGGAGAAGGGAAGTACTTTTACCGCAGTCCGCAGCAGCTAGTCCGCATCAATTTACTGCACATTTTGTGCAGATCCGCAGCAGAATCTGCAACGCAGATTCTGTGCGGCATTGATGCGGACAGTTGCGGAGGAAATCCGCCACGTGTGGTCATGCCTTTATAGTAATGTAGTATTATTATAGTAATGTTGTATTATTATAGTAATGTTGTATTATAGTAATGTAGTATTAAAGTAATGCAGTATTATTATAGTAATGTAGTATTATAGTAATGTAGTATTATAGTAATGCAGTATTATTACAGTAATGTAGTAATATTATAGTAATGTAGTATGATTACAGTAATGTAGTATTATTATAGTAATGTAGTATTGTTATAGTAATGTAGTATTGCTATAGTAATGGAGTATTATTATAGTAATGTAGTATTGTTATAGTAATGTAGTATTATAGTAATGTAGTATTATTATAGTAATGTAGTATTATTATAGTAATGTTGTATTATTATAGTAATGTTGTATTATTATAGTAATGTAGTATTATAGTAATGTAGTATTATAGTAATGCAGTATTATTACAGTAATGTAGTAGTATTATAGTAATGTAGTATTGTTATAGTAATGTAGTATTATTCTAGTAATGTAGTATTGTTATAGTAATGTAGTATTGTTATAGTAATGTAGTATTATTATAGTAATGTAGTATTGTTATAGTAATGTAGTATTATTATAGTAATGTAGTATTGTTATAGGAATGTAGTATTATCCTAGTAATGTAGTATTGTTATAGTAATGTAGTATTATTCTAGTAATGTAGTATTGTTATAGTAATGTAGTATTATTCTAGTAATGTAGTATTGTTATAGTAATGTAGTATTGTTATAGTAATGTAGTATTATTATAGTAATGTAGTATTGTTATAGTAGTGTAGTGTTATAGTAATGTAGTATTATAGTAATGTAGTATTATTATAGTAATGTAGTATTGTTATAGGAATGTAGTATTATCCTAGTAATGTAGTATTGTTATAGTAATGTAGTATTATTATAGTAATGTAGTATTGTTATAGTAATGTAGTATTATTCTAGTAATGTAGTATTGTTATAGTAATGTAGTATTGTTATAGTAATGTAGTATTATTATAGTAATGTAGTATTGTTATAGTAATGTAGTATTATTATAGTAGTGTAGTATTGTTATAGGAATGTAGTATTATTCTAGTAATGTAGTATTGTTATAGTAATGTAGTATTATTATAGTAATGTAGTATTGTTATAGTAATGTAGTATTATTATAGTAATGTAGTATTGTTATAGTATTGTAGTATTATTCTAGTAATGTAGTATTGTTATAGTAATGTAGTATTGTTATAGTAATGTAGTAGTATTATAGTAATGTAGTATTGTTATAGTAATGTAGTATTATTCTAGTAATGTAGTATTGTTATAGTAATGTAGTATTGTTATAGTAATGTAGTATTATTATAGTAATGTAGTATTGTTATAGGAATGTAGTATTATTATAGTAATGTAGTATTGTTATAGTAATGTAGTATTATTATAGTAATGTAGTATTGTTATAGTAATGTAGTATTATTCTAGTAATGTAGTATTGTTATAGTAATGTAGTATTGTTATAGTAATGTAGTATTATTATAGTAATGTAGTATTGTTATAGTAATGTAGTATTATTATAGTAATGTAGTATTGTTATAGGAATGTAGTATTATTCTAGTAATGTAGTATTGTTATAGTAATGTAGTATTGTTATAGTAATGTAGTATTATTCTAGTAATGTAGTATTGCTATAGTAATGTAGTATTATTCTAGTTATGTAGTATTATTCTAGTAATGTAGTATTATAGTAATGTAGTATTATTCTAGTAATGTAGTATTGTTATAGGAATGTAGTATTGTTATAGTAATGTAGTATTATTCTAGTAATGTAGTATTGTTATAGTAATGTAGTATTATTATAGTAATGTAGTATTGTTATAGGAATGTAGTATTATTATAGTAGTTCAAATAACTAATTGATTAACAATACTTTTGTATTGTATCAAACTTGAAAGTAATGCGGCCCGTCAACTTCACATTTTTTCTATGTGCGGCCCATTTACCCGGCCGGGTTCGAGACCCGTGATGTATAGGCTTGCGCTACATCGACTTTGAGCACGCAACATGCAGATCATAATGTTGCAAGAAATTAATGTGGTCACGTTAAAAAACATGACTTGACGCAACCACGACACGACAACCTGCTGGATTTTTGGTCGCAGATTGCAAGTTGCATGTAACTTGACCTACATAGACTCTAGTGCGACTCATTTGCAATGTCAGCCATTTTTTTTTTTTTGTGTCCTTTGAATGTTGCAAAGCCTAAATCGCATTTACTCACGACTATATCGCATCCTAAAATAGTTGTGCGACAGCAAGGCACCGATAAATCACAAACGTGTTTTTGTCGCACGACTTATGTCGCCGTGTAACCCTAGCCTAAAAGGAAACATTATAACCTCAGAATAACCTCTGAGACGTAACAGCCAGCTCTTATGTGTATAAGTGCGGATGAATATTGATCTGTTTACAGTTACCATGGTAACCGACATTGCATTTTCAGCCTCTATATCATGTGCCTGTATATATGATGAGGACCCTGTTACATGTATATTCATTTATTTTACATTCTAGCTGCGTTTTGGGACATAACATTGCTTATGGGCAGCTTTGTATTAGTGGTCTTATAGAGGCCCATGTTAAAGATGGCTACAGCAGCCTCATCCACACATAGCCAATCATATCTAGCAGCCCTGCACTGGGGGGCGTGTACTCGGTGACTGCTAATACTGTTGGAGGAACAGGATGTTGATAGAATCTCACTACATGTGAGCACAGGCTGAGTAATTGATTGGGGAAACCTTTCTAGGTATGTGTAGCCGATATGTTTGTACACTATGGAGGATGAGGGTCTTTTATGTGATTACATCTTCTATATTTGGTTTTGGTGGATTTGTGAATATGTGGCTATGTTGCACTGAATTGATGTATTGTATGTATGGTGTGTGTACTTTTGCCCTTTATTGCTTATTATTAATGAGGATTTGCGGTGTTTATATGACCACTTTGTACTTGTGCACGCTGATCACAAAGGCTCTGGTTATAGTGGTGTTTAGGAGAATAAACATTTGCTATGCTGCTTGTGTTGTGCGCCAGTTTTTATCTTCACTGTCACTTCTATCCTGGATTATACATATAACCGTAGTCTCGTAATTAGCGACTTCTCCGTTTTACAAGGCCAGTGCCAGAAAGCATCACCATCCTATGAGTGCAAGCGATTCCTGTTACCGGTCATATTTCTGGACCTGACTGTCACCACTGCAATAGACCCCTACTAATATGGACCCCGAATTACGTTTTTCAGTTGGCATCGCAGGGTTAAAGTACAGAAATGAGACAGATTCCATGTGTACAGCAGCTGTCATGTGACATATCCGGTTGCTTTGTAGGTGACATCATAGCACTGGCAGCCTTGTGACGTCAGGGGGAGCATTGTAAGGTTGGTGAGTGTAAGAAGCTGGTAGAGAAAAGCGAGGTAATAATTATTGCTTGCAACGTTGTGATGCATTCTTACATGAGATCGCGCCACAAAATCGCATGCTATAAATTGCATTGCATGCAGAAGATTACGTGATTTTAATAGGAACCTTTGGAAGAAAAAAATAAGTATTTGATAATTACCAAAAAAATTCAACATTATTGGATTTTTTTTATTCTCATAGTAGCATAAATAGCTTTTACATACTCGGCTGCAGAGAAACAAGAATATGCGGCTATTGAAAGTGTATCTTAGCGATGTCCTGTCACTTGATGCGGCTGGAAAACTTCTTATTGCACTGTTTGCTGCAGTGACAGGTTTTGAAAGTTTGGTGGGACAAACCGGGTGTATTTATGTGGGCTTGTAGTGTGCTGCGTGTCAAAACCACGCTTGTTTTACTGCAAATTGCTTTAGCCTTGGAAGACGTTTTTACAGCTAAAACTGTTAAAAATAGGCGATTCACGCACAGCTAAAAACCATGCTAGGAAACATACAAAACTGTGTCAATTGGCAGTAAAACGCGTGTGGTTTTGCCACACAGAAAACGACTAGCCCATGTAAACACACTTAAAAGGTCAGGCCACACATTGCGGCTGAAACGCGGGTGCTATGTTGCTGAAAATTGTGGCAATGTGCAGTTTTACTATAAATCAATGTGGTTTTCCAACTGATTGACAGTTTGTTTTTTTTACCCGCAAAACTTTTTAGCCCTACCCTAAAAACTAAGGCTTATTATGGAGATTTATTAAAGGGGGTTCACCAGGTACAATTTTGTTGACAGCATAATATCATTGGCATGGTTTATGGTACTTTCTTGATCCCGCAGCATTTCGTGTTTCAAGGGTGCGTGAGTAGGCTTCCACGCCAACGTATAAAAAATGGGAACTCCGCACTCCAAGGTATTATGCAATAAGTGATCTTTTATTTCACATATAGAGAAAAATAGTAATCCAAAAATAGGTTTAACGTTTAGGTCTATACATTCAACTTTCAGACACGGATTACGTCCGTGGATATGGATATGCGGCGCTTGCGACCTCGGTTGCTGTTAGGTAATGGCGCCTTACCTAACAGCGACTAAGGTCGCAAGCGCGGAATATCTATATCCACGGACGTAATCCGTGTCTGAAGAAGGTCGAATGTATAGACCGAAACGTTAAACCTATTTTTGGATTACTATTTTTCGCTATATGTAGTATGTGAAATAAAATATCACTTATACAATATCATAATACCTTGAAGTGCTGAGTTCCCATATCTATTGCCATGGTTTTTGGGGGAAAAAGTTATAGAAGCATGGCACTTTTTTTTTATTTTTTAATCCTGGACTACCAATTTAAAAGGATATTCCAGCTCTGGGACCTGCAGGGTCACACGATCCCCTTTTCGCCCAGGGCGTGCGCACTGGCCGCAACTTCCAGGCAGAGACTAGTAGAGAAGGGGAGCGCATGTGTGCAGCTCTCTGCTTACTGTTGAATGGGAGTTAAGGGTGTGCGGCCCTCTATCAGACATTTATGGCATATCCTGGCGGTATGGAGATATTTCTTTGCCTTTTATCCTCTTCAGTTATTGGTATAGTGCAGACATATTCCGTAGGCTACATTCCCTATATATACTGCCTACCATCCATTTGTATAGGCAGAGCTGAAGGTTCAGACTTTGTTTTGCAGGGTGTAAAAGTAAATTTAGTAAAGATGTAAATGAATGAACAACAGGAGCCCTTCTACTGATGCACATTTTGCCTCAGCGTATATGTGGTAGTTGCCTGATATTACTGAGGTGAACTTTTGTTAGGATTGTGCTTATATACAGACGCCGATCTGAACAAGCAGAGATATAATGTAAAGTATAAGGGAGACATCGAGAAACATCCTAGGCCTCTGAGCCAGGCGGATGGAGGTGGATTTTAGACTACTACATAGTCTTTTAATACGCAGTATACACAAACACAATAGAGAGCGACACAAAATATCTAGGAACGTTTTGTCTGGTGTGTTGAATTTAGATTTCTAGTCTTGTTGTAACCCACATGGATCCATCATGACTTGTCTCATTGATGCAGGCCGGTGGTGGTGTAAGGCTGGGTTCTCAGAGTATTTTGCAGACAGAAAATCTGCCTCAAAATTCCGTTTGGAATTTTGAGGCAGATCTTGCTTTGCGTGCACGCCGATTTTCACTGTGTTTTTCGCCCGCGGCCATTGAGCGCCGTGGGCAAAAAAACGCATTGAAATATGTTTCTTCTGCCTCCCATTGATGTCAATGGGAGGTCAGAAGCGTAAACGCCTGAAGATAGGGCATGTCCTTTTCTTTTTCCCGCGAGCCGGTCTTTCCGCTCGCGGGAAAAAAACGCCTCCGCCTCCAATTGAAATCAATGGGAGGCATTTTCGGCCGTTTTTTGGAGCGTTTTCCGACGCGGTTTCCGCCTCAAAAACCGTGTAAAAAGACCTCTGTGTGAACTGGCCCTAATAGTGTGGGGACTGGATTCTTGGCACACTGGAACACAATCTTCTGACGGAGGCAACCCTCCCAGAGAGATGCCACTGGGGGGGGGGGGGTCTTGTTATATATGTATTTATATGGCTTCTATTGACTTCAGTAGGAGCTATAGACGGACGTATGCAATGGGCTCATTCTAGTGGTGGCTGCAGACTGTCAGAATAGTAGCAAATACCTCCATGGCTATATAAAGTGAAGCAATATGCTGGAACTGTTTATGAGGAGGCATACATCTGTTCTATGTGTGGGGGACTTTGTTGGTATTATTGTTTGAGGGGGCACTCTGCAGGCACTATTTATGGAGGCTCTTTAGATGCTATTTTAAGGTTTGGCCAGTAACTGTGGGTGCTGTCTCATCCTGAAAATGGTTGTTAATAGAAGAGTTGGATTGGGGCCCGCGAACAGCGCACAAATATAGGACATGTCGTGCGTTTCACGCAGCGGACACACGCTGCGTGAAAATCACGGACTGTCTGCACGGCCCCATAGGCTAACATCGGTCCGTGTGACGCGTGTGAAAATCACGCGCGTTGCACGGATGTATATCACATTCGTGTAAATAAGCACTTACAGGGATACTTATGGTTTTCCCCCCTCTCTTCCTGCTATTGTAAGGACTGAGAGGAGAAGCTTGAGCAGGCATAAGAACTGAGGCCTCGTTTACACGAGCGTGATATACGTCCGTGCGACGCGCGTGCTTTTCACGAGTGTCGTACGGACCTATGTTAGTCTATGGGGGCATGCAGACAGTCCGTGAGTTTTGCTCAGCGTGAGTCCGCTGAAAAAAACTCACGACGTCCTATATTTGTGCGCTGTTCGCACATCACGCACCCATTGAAGTCAATGGGTGCGTGAAAATCACGCAGGTCACACGGAAGCACTTCCGTGCGAACAGCGTAATTCGCGCAACAGCTGTCAAACTCTGAATGTAAACAGAAAAGCACCACGTGCTTTTCTGTTTACAAACATCCAAACAGTGTCCTAATGATGGCGGCTGCGCGAAAATCTTGCAGCCGCGCATCATACGCTGATGACACACGGAGCTGTTGAGTGCCTTTTGCGCACGCAAAACGCCGCGTTTTTTGCGTGCGCAAAACGCACACGCTCGTGTAAACCAGGCCTAAAACTGAGGATGGAAAGTGGCCCTGTTCACACGGTGTGTACTTGACGCGTTTTTCATTGCGTTTTACTCCGTGAAAAAAAGCGTCTCTTTGACACGTGAAACACGCCAAAAACGCACCTAATTCCCATAGTGAATGTGACATTCACTATGAGAATTCACATAGTGAAGCTGACACCCTGCTGTAACTGCAGGGAACGGAGCTAGCTCTGATCCCTGCCATTAACCCTTTAGATGGCGCAATCAAGCGGTCGCGGCATGTTAGTGGTTTGTAGCGATCGACACGATGTGATCGTGAGGATGCCGATTGTTGCTATGGCAACTGGTGGCCTAACAATGGCCTCCTGGTCTGCCACATACGATATCTTACTAGGCCCTGCCCAGAGACACAGGACCTAATAGGCTTGCTGTCAGTGAATGACTGACCGCTCTAATGCATTGCACTACGTGGGTAGTGCAATGTATTAGGGTATGTTCACACGACCTATTTTCGGCCGTTTTTTGTGCCGTAAATGCCCGAAAAACGGCCGAAAAATCGGAGCCTCCAAACATCTGCCCATTGATTTCAATGGAAAACGGCGTTCTGTTCCGACGGAGCGTTTTTCGCTGCGTTTTTTGCTGCGTTTTTTTACGCGTAAAAAAACGGCCGCGAAAAAGAAGTGCAGGTCTTTTCTGACATTTGAGGGACAGACCATAGTAATAAAAAAATAAAAGTAAAATAAAGTGCAAAATTAATAATAAATACCCACCCCCAAGTCGTTCCCCCCCCCCTCCCTGCCAATCATTGTCGTAACGCTAGCCCTGAGCCAATTACCCTAAAATAGACATGTAATATATTAAAATTTACGGTAGACAATGACTATCACAAATAAAAGGTCTATTTTATGGTAAAACTGTTATAACCGGAAAAAAATAGTTAAAATGAAAAAAAGCTTATTTTTTTACTATTATTTTCAAAGTTTAAGCCTAAAAATTCTAAAACGGCAAAAAGGATGTGTATAAAAATGATAAAAAAATCGCAAAAATCACATTGCTAGCCCAACAAATAAAAAAGTTATAGCCGTTTAACTAACAAGTGCTAAAAAGGGCTAAACGTTGTCTGGTCCTGAAGGATCAAAATAGCCCGGTCCTGAACTGGCTAAAGTAAAAATGTTATCTATAGCCCACGGTGAACACTGTAAAAAAAAAAAAAAAGAATCTAAAACGTTGTCGGGATTGCTGGTGCTTGGTCACCTTGCTTGCCAAAAAATGTAATAAAAAGTGATCAAAAAAATTGCATGCACCCCAAAACTGTACCAATGAAAACTACCGCTTGTCCCACAAGAAATAAGCCCAGCTCTGTTGGCGAAAAAATAATAAAATTATGGCCCTGTGTCCAAAAGTGGATAAGATTGGCCACCATTTATCAGTGCGACACTGGCCTTCTATCTGTGAAATATTATTTATTTACCCCATTATTATACCCTCTTATTCTGCCCTGATGTACTCCGCACAGCTTACATATGCCCCCACATCATAAACTGAAATACCAGTAAAACCCCAAAAGAGCAACTGCCAAGCAAAATCTGCGCTCCAAAAGCCAAATGGCGCTCCCTCCCTTCTGCGCCCTACAGTGTGCCCAAACAGCAGTTTACGTCTAAATATATGGCATCACCATGCCCGGGAGAATCCGCATAGCCGTTTACGAGCTGTGTGTCTTCCGTGGCACAAACTGGGCACCACATATTTTGCACTAAAATGGCATATCAGTGGAAAACTGCAATTTTTACTTTGCGCCATCCGCTTCGCATTAATTACTAATGAAAAAACACCTGTGGGGGCAAAATGCTCACTACACCCCTTAAAATGCCTTAAAGAGGCTCTGTCACCAGATTTTGCAACCCCTATCTGCTATTGCAGCAGATAGGCGCTGCAATGTAGATTACAGTAACGTTTTTTGTAGTTCTGCAAATGAGGCTTGCAAAAGTCCAAGTGGGTGTGTTTAAAAGTAAAAGTCCAAGTGGGCGTGTATTATGTGCGTACATCGGGGTGTTTTTAATACTTTTACTAGCTGGGCGCTCTGAAGAGAAGTATCATCCACTTCTCTTCAGAACGCCCAGCTTCTGGCAGTGCAGACACAGCCGTGTTCTCGAGAGATCACGCTGTGTCGTCACTCACAGGTCCTGCATCGTGTCAGACGAGCGAGGACACCGGCACCAGAGGCTTCAGTTGATTCTGCAGCAGCATCGGCGTTTGCAGTAAGTCGATGTAGCTACTTACCTGCAAACGCTGATGCTGCTGCAGAATCATCTGTAGCCTCTGGTGCCGACACGATGCAGGACCTGTGAGTGACGACACAGCGTGATCTCTCGAGAACACGGCTGTGTCTGCACTGCCAGAAGCTGGGCGTTCTGAAGAGAAGTGGATGATACTTCTCATCAGAGCGCCCAGCTAGTAAAAGTATTAAAAACGCCCCGATGTACGCACATAATACACGCCCACTTGGACTTTTACTTTTAAACACACCCACTTGGACTTTTGCAAGCCTCATTTGCATAACTACAAAAATGGTCATAACTTGGCCAAAAATGCTCGTTTTTTAAAAATAAAAACGTTACTGTAATCTACATTGCAGCGCCTATCTGCTGCAATAGCAGATAGGGGTTGCAAAATCTGGTGACAGAGCCTCTTTAAGGGTTGTATTTTCCACAATAGGGGTCACTACGTGTTTTTTTTTTTTTTTTAACTATTTGACCTAAGAGCCCTGCAATCTCCGGTATTCTTCATATGTCTGGGCTGTGGGGTAGGGTGGCAAGACTGATGCCTTCTCTAACAAAGTAAAACTTCCAAGTGGGGCTGGGAGATTAATAGAATGAATTCGATTAATTCATCCTGGAGTCCTGTGATGATTCTGTTTTTAAAAAGAATCGCTGAATCGATTTCATAATCTCACCGTTGGGCTGAGCTACAGGAGGAAGCACCGCATCGTCACCTGTGACTAAAATGGAGTCACTCGTTTACCACTGTTCTCGTGCGCTGATGCTGGCTCCCATTCCATCCATTTAGTGAGGAGAGAGGAGACACAAGACGCAACAATGCTGTCTCCTCCTACCTCGTCATCTAGCTGCCTGACGTAATGCTCCGCAGTACTGGCATGGCATGCCAGTACTTCATCTGTTAGTCTTCTATTGGCTGGCAGCTTATGAATGGCTGGAGGTCAGTCAGACCTCCAAATGGCTGGAGGTCAGTCAGAAACGGGATGGGGAGAGAATGTAAATGGAGATTGGTGCCGAAGCCCCTGACATCACGGTCCATATAGCGACTGTGATGGCAGGAGCAGAGCAGTGTCCCAGGCAGAGTGCTAGTATGGACAGTGCCATATATGGACAGTGACATATGGGGGCTCCTTCTGAAGTGGAATCCCTGGCCAATGCTCTGGTTGGGGATTCCACTCCTATCCTAGAGGAGAGAGGGGGCGGGAGGGGTGCTGTGTGGCACTACCAGGGAGGGGTGCTGTGTGGCACTACCTGGGAGGGGGGATATGTGACAATCCCAGGGAGGGGGCTGTGTGGCACTATCTACAGTGGGAACTAAATCTATAGTGGTACAACCTGGGGGCCTAAGTTCTTTATGGGGGCACAAAGTGAAGATTTCTGCCATTTCACTGCCGCTTTGCCTGCATGGCGGAGCCGAACGGAGCCTATGTATTAATAGCTAGATGAGCTCGGTGAGGAAATAAATATATACATGTACAAGATGCCTATTACAAACGGGCAAAGAAATAAAAATGTTCATGGGAGTTCTTATTTAAATTATCTCTTGGTATTTTTTTCAGTTTTTGTTTAATAGTAATAAGAAAATCGCGATTCAAATTGAAGATCACTCCATAGCGTTGAAAAAAAAATCTAGATTTAATTTTTTGTCAAAATCTCCCAGCCCTACATCCAAGCCGGTTTATGTTTTGCAAAGACCTACATCAAGTCTGCCAAAAGCATGTGGGATAACGTGTTATGGTCCGATGAGACCAAGGTTGAACTTTTTGGCCATAATTCCAAAGGTACATATGGCACAAAGCATGGTGGAGGCAGGATTATGCTTTGGGGCTGCTTTTCTGCAGCTGGAACTGTGACTTTAGTCATGGTGGAGGGAATTATAAACTGTTCCAAATATCAGTCAATATTGGCACAAAACATGCAGGACTTTCACCTTTCAGCACGACGACGACCCAAAGTATATCTTCAAATCAACTAAAGAATGGCTTCACCAGAAGAAGATCAAAGTTTTGGAATGGCCTAACCAGAGCCCAGACATGAGTCCCATGGAAAATCTGTTTCACCTGTACACAGGAGATGCCCTTGAAATCAGACAGATTTGGAGTGCTTTTGCAAGAAAGAGTGGGCAACAATTGCCAAGTCAAGATGTGCCATGCTGATCGACTTCTACCAAAAAAGACAGAATGCTGTCAAAGTGTAATTCAACAAAGTATTAGTGTAAGGGTGTGCATATTTATGCAATTACATTATTTTTGATTTTTATTTTTCCACCCTAAAAGATTTCAGTTTTGTTTTTTCAATACAATTGTGTGTGTGTGTGTGTGTATGTATGTATGTATGTATATATATATATATGTATGTACGTATATATATATATATATATATATATATATATACACACTGTTGTAGTTCTGTAACAATTAGTCTTCTCTATCCGTCAGCCAGGATTGCTGTAAGTGGGGAGAAAACTTGGATATCCAGCAGCACAACCAGCAATGGAGACGGAACAACAATATCACAACTTATTGGGGAGTGCACGCAGGTAAGTATCCCCGGTCCAAAAGAAATCACAGATCCATACAGAGAAAAGACACCGCAGCACTCAAAGTAGAAAAAAAAATGTGTCTTCTTTAATTCATCAAAACATGGCCATGCAACATTTCAACCCTGTCAGGGTTGAAACGTTGCATGTCCATGTTTTGATGAATTAAAGAAAACAAAATTGTTTCTACTTTGAGTGCTGTGGTCTCTTTTCTCTATATGTAATTGGGGAGGGAGAGTGAAGAAGGCTATAAGGCTTTATTTACATGACAGTGAAAAAAAAACGTCCATTTAAAACGGATCGACTGTTATCAGTGTGTCTCAAAATTTTCATCAATTTCCTGGCCGCGTGACCGTTTTTAACCGCTGTTTGCCATCTGTTTTTTTCTTGACTGTTAAAAAAAATAAAGAAAATCATACGAATTTCATTTTTCAGGGTTTTTGTTTTTTTGTCCCAACCCCCTGAAAACACCACAGTGCCCATGTATATTGTTCTATAGTGCCCACTATAGAGATAGTGCCAGACAGTGCCCATGTCGATAGTGCCACAGTGTCCCCTGTAGATAGTGCCCATATAGTGCCACACTCCTCTGTAGATAGCGCCACTTACCCCCCCCCCCCGGTAGATACCGCCACTAAAGCTCCCTCTGGGAGCGGAATCCCTAGCCAGAGTTGTGAATTCTGCTCTTCCTAGATGGAGCCCCTGATGTCCCTATCCATATGGACACTGACGTCAGGGGCTCCCTCTAGGAGCAGAATTATGCTCCTAGAGGGAATTTCAGTGGCGCTATCTACAGGGGCGTTTAGCGCTATCTACGGGATGATAAGCATGGGAAAAACTTTGAAATCTTCATGGCATTGTACAAAGCTCTCCAGAACCTGGATAGAAACTGGACACTGCGATCGGAGACTATATGACGTAAAAGGCCATGAATGCCAATTACTTCCTTGAAGAAAGCCTGAGCCAGTTGTATTGCTAAATGTAAACCAGGCAGTGTAACTAAGTGTAAATCCTACAAATGGAGAATCTCTTCGAAATGAAGTTAGTTTTCCTTCTCCGAATGCTGGGAAAGTACAACACCTACCCTAATGGAAGAGACATCGACCTCCAGGAAGACCGGCCTGCCATAATTCAGATAATCGAAAACCGGAGCAGACGCACAGAAGGTTTTGAGATTATAAAAGGCTTACACCGCAGTAGCTGGTCAGTCTCCTCTGTTAGCACTGGTTTTAGCACTGAGAGGTGAAACAACCTGGGAGAACTCCTGAATAAATTGATGGTAGCAGTTTGCAAAGCTAAGGAATTTCTGTAGAGTTTAGAGCCCCACAGGCTACGGCCAGTTTAAGGACGGAAACCTTGTCCGGATCCATTTGAAGACCTCTGAAAGAAATTGTGTAACTCAGTAAGCGTAGTTCTTGTTGCTCAAATAGAATCTTTTCCAACTATAATAAAATAGTTCTAAGATGAGAGTAATTGGATGCCGGGTCTTCACTGTAATCTTGCTCAGACCGCGATAATCATTGCATTGTCTCAAGGGTTTTAATTCTTCTTAACACTGAATAATGAAGCTCCTGGAGGCAAGGACGACTTTCGGATGAATCCGCTCAAGATTTTCTTTAATAAAAGCACACATTGTCTCCGTCTCAGGTAGGGACAGAGGGTAAACTCTACTCCTGGGTGGATCGAGATCTGGAAGCACAAGAATGGCACAATTATAGGAGTGATTTTCCAGAAGAGTCTCATCCCTTTGTTTGGAGAACACATTCGCAATGTCCTAATATGGTAGAGGAATGTCGTATGCTGCATAACCGACCCAAGTGGGAGCAAACAGGAACGACTCAGATCTGTATGGCAGAGCTGTAAACAGTAGGAACCCCTAGCGGATGATCCTTCCACTCCTGGTTAAGGAGATTGCTATCTAAGCCAGGGTAACCCCAGCCACACCAGACTTTCATAATGAGGGAGTACAAGGAACGAAATTCCTACATATTAGAGGGCTCCCACTTGGAAGTGAACTGGAGCAGTTCAGTGATGAATGTATCCTTAGGGATAAGTGATATGTTGAAAGAGGTGAGACAAAGGGGTTCTTGTAGGGGCAACAGGGGAATCTGAAGTTCCTCGGCAAAGATATAGTCAATTATAATTTCGGCAACACCATAATCTACAAAAGCCAAACAGGAATTGTGAGGAGTCTTGAAATTTAAAGTAATAGGAACCAGCAGCTTAATACCTACTACCAAGGAAAGAAAGAGTTAGACCCAAAGTGATCTCACCATGCTCACTGAAACGTTAAATTTTTTTCTGTTTCACTGAACGCACAGGACAACTAGAAACAAGATGCTTACAATAGAGAAAAAGGTTTTGGTCATCCAACAAGTCCCCTCTTGCGGAAACAAGAAAGTGTGGCCCAATTGCATGGGCTCAACCGGTGTCAAGCTTATTGAAGGTTGGGGCCAGATGATGATACCAAAGGCGCATTCCTTTTCCCGAAAGATATCTTTTGGAAACGGCTATCCACTCTGGTGGCGCCAATCTGTATCCCTTGGCACTGCAGAATAAAGAGGAGAAAAAGCATGCAGCCATCGGCGGGGACTGCAGCCGGATGGTGGGACGGTGCCGTTGGAAACGGGCGGGGTGAGTAACAGACGTAACAGAAATGTGCAAATATTCTAATGCATGTATCTTTTTGGGTGTGGATTTTCATGTATAGTCTGTTTACTTCCTGCTTTCTCCTCTACCTTCTTGCTAATCCGACATTATACCCTAATGTCAGGATATGATAATGGAAGGCTAACCTTATATGAAAAGAATCATTTAGTGCAAAATTGATCTGTATAATCATTACGAGAAAATACATTTGACTTTGTTTTCTGGTTAGCAATTGTTAAAAAAAATCTAAAATTTAGAACCCATCATATCAAAAAAGTCATCATGATCCTAGCTCCAAATAATAGAGAGTGTCACTGTCAATTTTGTCTTCTCACATTCGCTTCCCTTCACTTCATCTGATTTTAATAATCCCTGTCAAATCACAAACAGTCCACATTAAGTTCCTGACACCGGAGCTTTCAAGAAGACGGAATCTCAACATTCATTTAGACACTACAAAAGAAAGCTGTCCAGCTGGACAAATATTATTTCCACACTTGACAGTCTCCACTGTTAAGTATGCCTTTTAATTTTAACTCAAGCTGCCAAGAGCTTGATATGAGCTTCTTGTTCACTGTAGATTGACTTTCAGGATTAGAAGAGCAACAACTGTAATTGTGTTAGACTAGTATTTCTTTTTTCCTTTGGGGTCTAACAAAACCATGAGCATAATATGAGACATAGTATCAGTTTCATTATACTGTAGCTCACCCTTTTCTGTGTGTATGTAATAAATACACACACACACACACACACACACACACACACACACACACACACACACACAATAAAAAGTCTACACACCCCCTGTTAGATTGCCAGGTATTTGTCATGTCAAAGAATCAGTACAAGATGAATAATTTCAGAACTTTTTCCACCTTTAATGTGACCCATAATCTGCACAATTCCATTGGAAAAACAACTGCTATCATTTAGAGGGGAAAAATAAAAATAACAAAACACAATGTGGTTGCATAAGTGTGAACACCCCCTTATAATTGGGGATGTGGTTGTTCAGAATTGGCCAATTACATTTAAGCTCATGTTAAATAGTAGTCCGTTCACAGCTGCCGTTATTTAAAGTGATTCGGAGTAACCCCATATGAAGTTCAGCTGGTTTATTAGGATTTTCCTGAAATTTTCTTTTCTGCATGTGACCGCAAAAGCCATGGTCCGTAAAGAGCTTACAACACATCAGAGATCTGATTGTTGAAAGCCATCAGTCAGGAGAAAGGTACCTAAGAATTTCCAAGGCATTAGATATACCATGGAACACAGTGAAGACGGTCATCAAGAAGTGGATTACATTTGGCACAACAGTGACATTACCAAGAACTTGACGTCCCTCAAAACTTGATGAAAAGACCAGACAAAAATTGGTCCGGGAGGCTACCAAGAGGCCCACAGCAACCTTAAAGGAGCTGCAGGACTTTCTGGCAGGTACTGGTTGAGTAGTGCATGTGACAACAATCTCCCGTATTCTTCACATGTCTGGGCTGTGGGGTATGGTGGCAAGACGGAAGCCTTTTCTAACATAGAAAAACATCCAAGCCCGGCTATGTTTTGCAAAGACCTACATGAAGTCTGCCAAGAGCATGTGGGAAAACGTGTTCTGGTCTGATGAGACCAAGGTTAAACTTTTCCAAAAGGTATGTTTGGCGCAAAGCCAATACTGCACATCACCAAAAGAACACCATAGCCACAGTGAAGCATGGTGGAGGCAGCATTATGCTTTGGGGCTGTTTTTCTGCAGCTCGAACTGGGGCTTTAGTCAAGGTGGAGGGAATTATGAACAGTTCCAAATATCAGTCAATATTGACACAATACCTGCAGGCCTCTGCTAAAAAGCTGAAGATGATGAAGAGGAATTTCACCTTTCAGCCCGACGACCCAAAGCATACCTCCAAATCAACAAAAGAACGGCTTCACCAAAAGAAGATCAAAGTTTTGGAATGGCCCAACCAGAGCCCAGACGTGAGTCCGAAAGAAAATCTGTGGGGTGACCTGAAGAGGGCTGTAAACAGGAGATGCCCTCGTAATCTGACAGATTTGGAGCGCATTTGCAAGGAAGAGTGGGCAACAATTGCCAAGTCAAGATGTGCCATGCTGATAGACTTCTACCCAAAAAGACTGAATGCTATCAAAGTCAAAGAGTAATTCAACAAGGTATTCGTTCAAAGGTGTGCATATTTATGCAACCACATTATTTTTGTTCTTAACTTTTATTTTTCCACCCTAAAAGATTTCAGGTTGTTGTTCAATATAGTTTTACAGATTATAAGTGACATTAAGGCCTCATTTACACGAGCGTAATATACGCGCGTGCTTTTCACGCGTGTCATACGCACCTATATTACTCTATGGGGCAGTTTAGACGATGCGTGAATTTTGCGCAGCGTGAGTGCGTTGCGTAAAACTCACGACATGTTCTATAATCGTGCGTTTTTCACGCATCACGCACCCATTGAAGTCAATGGGTGCGTGAAAACCACGCATGCCGCACGGAAGCACTTCCGTGCGAACTGCGTGATTCGCGCAAGAGCTGTCAAAAGGATGAATGTAAACAGTAAAGCACCACGTGCTTTTCTGTTTACAAACATCCAAACGGAGTGTCAAATTAGAGATGAGCGAACCGAACTTCACCGGGTTCGGCCGAACTCGTTTTGACCGAACCCGGCAAAAAATGTTCGGGTACGCGACGGCAGGAGACAGTCACTGGCCACGGTGCTGAAAGAGTTAAACTGTTTCAGCACCCTGGACAGTGACTTCCGATCACAATATACATGAACGTGTAAAAAAAAAAAGAAGTTCTGACTTACCGAGAACTCCCGGCTTCTTCCTCCAGTCTGACCTCCCGGGATGACAATTCTGTCCAAGTGACAGCTGCAGCCAATCACAGGCTGCAGCGGTCTCATGGACTGCCGCGTCATCCTGGGAGGTGGGGCCGGATGACAAGAGAGGGACGCGTCACCAAGGCAACGGCCGGGAGACCGGACTGGAGGAAGCAGGAAGTTCATGGTAAGTATGAATGTCTTTTTTTGATTCACAGGTTGGTGTATATTGTGATCGAAACTCACTGTCGCGGGTGCTGAAAGAGTTACTGCCGATCAGTTAGCTCTTTCAGCACCTTGGACAGTGACGGGCGGGCATCGACTAGCCTCATCTCTATGATGGCGGCTGCGCGAAAATCACGCAGCCGCGCATCATACACGGATGACACACGGAGCTGTCAAATGCCTTTTGCGCGCGCAAAACGCAGCGTTTTTTGCGCGCGCAAAACGCACACGCTCGTGTAAATCAGGCCTAAAGGTGGAAAAAGTTCTGAAATGATTCATCTTGGACTGATTTTGTAACATGACAAAAACCTGGCATTTAACAGGGAGTGTGTAGACTTTTTTATATATACACTGTGTATCCTATCTATCTATCTATCGATCTATCTCTAAGTACTGTGCAAACATTTTAGGCAGTTGTGGAAAAATGCTGCAAAGTAAGAATGCTTTCAAAAATAGAAGTGTTAATAGTTTTTTGTAATTAATTAACAAAATACAAAGTGAATGAACAGAAGATAAATCTAAAACGAATCAGTATTTGGTGTGACCACCCTTTGTCTTCAAAACAACATCCATTCTTCTAGGTACACTTGCACAAGGTCATGGATTTTGTAGGATTATATTTAGGTGTATGATTAACCAATTATACCAAACAGCTGATAATGATCATCATTTTCATACATAGGTTGAAACAGTAATTAACTGTAACAAAAACAGCTGTGTAGGAAGCTTAAAACAGGATGAGGAACAGCCAAACTCTGATACAAAGGTGAGGTTATATAAGACCGTTTCATGTCACAGGTCCACCATGGCAAGACTGAGAACAGCAGCAATACACAAGGTAGTTATACAGCATCAGCAAGGTCTCTCCCGAGTAAAGATTTCAAAGCAGACTTGGGTTTCAAGATGTGCTGTTCGAGCTCTTTTGAAGAAGAAATACAAAGACACGGGCAACGTTGAGGACCGTAGACGCAGTAGTTGGCCAAGGAAACTTGGTGCAGGAGATCAAAGACACATCATGCTTGCTTCCATTAGAAATCGGAAGATGTCCAGAAGTGCTGTCAGCTTAGAGCTGATATAAACCAGTTGGACCCAGGTACACCCATCTACTGTTCGGAGAAGTCTGGCCAGAAGTGGTCTTAATGGGAGAATTGCGACCAAAAAGCTGTACCTACGACGTGGAAAAAAGGCCAACCGACTCAACTATGCACGAAAACATAGGAACTGTGGAAGCGTTTAGGAACCACCGCAACTCACTAAGGACAACGTAAAGTCACAGACTGCTGAGCCGCATAGTGCATTAAAGTAGTTAACGGACTACTGACTCAATAACTGCAGAGTTCTAAACCTCCTCTGGCATTAACCTCCGCACAAAAACTATGCGCTGGGCGTTTCATGGAATGGGTTTCCGTGACCGTGGCTGATCAGCAAGCCCTAAATCAACAAGTACAATGCCAAGCATTGAATTGGTGTAAAGCACGTCGCCACTGGACTCAACAACATTGGAACGGTGTTCTGTGGAGTGACGCTTCTCTATCTGGCAGTCTTATGCATGAGTCTGGGTTTGGCGAATTCCAGGAGAACGTTACCTGCCTGACTGCATTGCGCCAACTGTACAGTTTGGGGGAAGAGGGATAATGCTATGGGGTTTTCAGAGGTTTCCCTTCGTTCCAGTGTAGGAAATCTTATTGCTTCAGAATACTGAGACATTTTAGACAACTGTTTGATTCCAACTTTTTGGGTACTATTTGTGGAAGGCCATTTTCTGTTCCAGAATGACTGTGCACCAGTTAACAAAACAAGGTCCATAAAGGCATGGTTGGGTGAACTTGGTGTGGCAGAACTGAACTGGCCCGCACAGAGTCTTGACCTCGACCTCATTGAACGCCTTTGGGATGAAGTAGAACGAAGAATGCGAGCCAAGCCCTCTAGACCAACATCGGTATCTGATCAGTATCAGAAAAAAATCCCACCGACACTCCAAAATCTTGTAGAGATCCTTCCCAGAAGAGTGGAAGCTGTTTAATGTTCCAAAGGGTGGACCAACTGCATATTATTGCCTATGGATTTAGAATGGGAGGTCATAAAATCTCATGGAGGTGTAATGTGACCGTCCGTGTTCCATAACCATCTGAGGGTTGTTGAAGATGTCGCCTATCTTATTATACAAGTATTTATTGTGGATAAATGCAACACTTGCTGCTACTACGTCATTCTGTAGACGTCAGTGAGTTATACATGTATTTTTAGGGGTAATCTGTGTTCTCTTAATCATTATGATCTGACAATGAAGATGGACATCAGGATAAAACAGGAGTCTGTTGTTTTTACTCTAACAATTTTAACAGAATCTAGAACATTTGCCACATTCCAATTAGGAACATGACATCTTATCTCTAATAGGCCGTTGTTAAAAGCTTTATTCTCATTTTTCCTTTCCTATCTGCAATGTCGTCTTCAAAGTGAACTTTCTAGCACAGTTCACAGTTTCACATAAATCACTTTAAAAGTAATTGATTTTTCTGATGAACTTGACAGTAGTTGAATAATTAGTGCTGTATTCAAAGCTTGCATATGTCAATCAAATACCTTAGATTACTTAAAAAGGAAATATTAACTCCTTCGGCTTTTTATAACCGCATTCAACTATGAATTAGCTGAGAATTCACAATTCCAGTTGAGTAGATTAATAAAAATGTAAGGCTGGTTAATACTCATGAATTATAATTAGCTTTCCAAGCATTAGGCTGGGATTCCACACAGTGTTTTTGCTGGTTTTTTTACCTGTGTTTTGTTTAGAGCTGCAGCAAAACAATGGCTAATGTTGGTGTACGTAGTTTTCTAAAACTGGGTTTTCACTTCACGGTCAAAAATTAGTCTTTGGCGCGATTTACGGCAACACACCATTTTATGCAACATTTCGGGAAAACCGCACGGTTTTGACCGCGACGTGTGAACCCAGTCGAAGTGTTTTTACACAGTCTGTCAGGCTGTACCTTAATTGGTTGAGTGCTGTGCAGATGTTATATGTGGTTCTGCTTGTTGTACCCGTGGACGCTTTGCCACGCTGGGCATATAGTTTCCAATTTTGTATGCAGGTGTTTAATGTTGAAACACCTATAAAAAGCTCAATGGAAAAACTGCATGTGTGTTTGTCAATGCATCTTTTTGCTGCTGTTGAAAAAAAAAAAAAAAAAAAAAAAAAAAAAGCAGCAAAAATGCCTTGTAGAATCCCATCCTTAAGATGGCTTCTCACCACACATTCAAAATGCATTGTTTTGCCACAAGTTGTGGCAAAACTGTGCCTTTTTGCCTTGATTTTCGTTAACGCATTTTGACCACGAAGTGAGAACCTAGCCCAACATATACTTAATGGCCACTTTTTTAGAGCACCAGTAGTTTTATGATTTGAGCTTCCCTGTATGGAAATTGGATTAGTCACCCTCTAGTGCAGCATGAAATCAAATGAGCAAGATTTTTGTGGATCAGTTTCAGTGTGAATCCACCTTAGGCCTGATTCAGACAAGCGCTGCGAATCTCGGACGTGAAAAACTACCGTTTTTCACGTCCGAGGTGCATCCGTGCTCAGCGATGTGGGACGCGATGTCACGCATCCACCATAGTTGAGAGACATGTCCTATCGTCGTACGGACCTACACATGGTCACTTGGGATCTGTACAAGATAAGCTTATTTATGCATGTAAAATGGTGCTCAAATAGAGGCATACGCTTTAATGGAATCATTTATACCCTGGCTAATTATTTGAATAGTAATTGTTTTACATTTTAGTTAGATTCTCCATCAATATCTAGATAGAAAACAAACTATCACCTTCATAGAGCATCTTCTAGCTTTCTAATCCACAATCAGAATAACACCGGTTTAATGCTGAAAGGTGCATCGGTTACATGGTGAATCTTAACCAATCATGTATAATATGCATGTGGCGCATGCTGTGATCCGACGCACCTAAACGGGAGTTTGGGGTCTGTTCAGTGGGTGCAATGTCCTCAATGTCCTATTTTGGTAAGTTTCATTAAGTTTGTGTATTGTGAATGATTTCCACAGTCCCTAAGGTAAACTGAACTAATATGAAGGTTCACAATCTCAAGGTAGAAATTTAAATGAAAGCAGATAATAGTACTGTAAATCTGCACTCCATTTTTTTTATTTTAATAGAAAATGTTCTCCTCCTGTACGTTTTTACATTCTCTGTCCTTTCCTTTCTTCATACTTTGTCTTTTAGATGGCAGTGACTTTCGGGAAGCATGTTGTCCAGTTAACCGGTTTTAGAGATACAGAGAAAGAAACACTGATCCATCTACTCTGCAATCTTCCCTGTGTTTTTATTGATTCTGAGGTGAGACAACAATGTATGTATAAGAAGTACTGTATTGTATTTCCTAAGCATACATACAGTAGTAGCTTTTCCTCTCTTTATGATGGAAACCTTTCTTCATAGAAATGACAGTAAAGTTGTCACAGCCCCCCCCCCCCCCTTCCACTCATGTTTATTTTTATTTTTTTAAAACTCGGTTTATTGTAATAGTGCATACAGAAATCATCAGTAAAAAACAAAACAGTAGCATTAACATTAACGTTCCTGCATACCATGAATGCACATTAGAAACCATAGTTTGCTTTATACATTTATACATGAAGGTGAGTCACAGGAGACTCTGAATATTCACTGCACGCAGGCAGGTCAGTGTCCCACTTATTTGTGAACCTGCAAACATACAAGTCGCAATTATTTACCAGATCCATGCTCCATTATCACACCTAGGGTAGTTAATACCTAGCCAAATAAATCTCAATTCCCTCCTACGTGAAATGGTAAGGATTCTCTAGGTCGCCCACGCTGAAGGACGTAAGAGGCGCGGAACACCACTCTCCCCAAATTTTCAAGAATTTATATTGACATCCTCTATGCTTATATACTATGTTTTCATATGGGAGAATAGCATTGACCAGGCTTTTCCATTATGATGCATCCGGAAAAGTGTCCCCCATCCATCGGATGGCTATCGCTTTTCTGGCTAAGAACAGGGCTTCTCGCAGGAAGATACCTTCATAGTGTGTCCACGTCCCCTCTCCCAACAGCCCCAATAAACAGAGACCTGGTTCACACGGGATTGGATTGGTCATAATTGAGGACATTATTTGCGTCACTTCTTTCCAAAAGTTGACTATAACTGGGCATAACCACATCATGTGATCAAAGCCAGCCTGGTCTTGAGAGCATCTAGGGCATCGTGTGCTGGGCGCCCTTCCCATCACTCATGTTTATTTTTATTTATTTCTCATCTACGTAGATGGGTATATTTTTTTTGTAATAATGAAGCTTAATGGAATGGGTTAAAAGTTAAAGTATCTATGGGGAGGGGTAGGTTATTACCATTTGTCTTTACTGATTTAGCCGTTACCACAATTTTACCAAGCGGCCTGTTGGGGAAGAAGTTTTCAATTTTTAAAGTGTTTTTCTATAAATTCCTATAAATAAGTTCATTGGGCTGCCCATAATTATAATGATAATTGGTAATGATACGACTGTAGTGGCGATTATTAAAGATTATCAGTATGTGTATTTAACTAAAATGATCAGTTTTGACTTAACATTTGTTCCATTAGTCGTCATCAGATTTAGGCGTTTTTCTCTGAAATCCCTTTAAATCTGATAGACATTAAAAACAGAATGGTTTTAAAGTCATGAGTGTATTGTTGCACATGCACATGCTGTATATTTAGTTGCAAGGGCAGAATTAAATTGCGTCCTAGGAGATCAGGAAAGGCTTTCCTGATCCCCCCTAGGATAGGATGCCGATACCATCCTTGCCAGTAAATATATGGATCCATAATATGACCATGTGCATGAGCCTTAAAGGCAATCTACACTCTTGAATACCATTTTTTTATTTAAATAAGTCCATAATTCTGTGCTGATTCATTTCTTAATATAACTTTATAGCAGTCATGGCTTAGTTTTTCCAGAGGCGTAGCTAGGTTCTCCAGCACCCGGGGCAAAGATTCAGTTTGGCACCCCCCCCAACCTCTTTCCCGACATCTCCTTCCCCATCGCCGTGTTTGTCTTCTCTACCAATCGACGTGTCATTTCTTTTTATGTAACGCGAGCATAAAATTATTTGTACATTTCACAAGCAATATGGTTCTATACACAACACCAGAACCAAGCTCGGTACATATATACAACACCAGCACAAATACAGCTCAATTTAGTGCAACCCCTGCCGTATAGGTTTGTACGGCGTAAAACTACAGCTCCCAGCAAGGCCCGAACAATGGTAAGGATATGCTGGGAGATGCTGTTTCACAAAAAATAAATCATATTATAATCACACCCCCCATCATCTCGCTGCAGATCATACAGTGACTACATTACTGATTAGAGGCAGAATAAACATTTACATTAAGTGACTCACCGGTGACGTCTCAGATTCTAGTTCTTTTTCTCCATTTGGTCCAGACCTCTATGATGACTTCTCCCGGTCACAGACCATTTCTGCAGTTTGCCGCTCAGATGTCTTCAGCTTCTCACTTTTCCAACATTTCTGCACCTATAAATAAATATAAAGTTCTCATTATACCACACACTGTCCCCCTAAATATAATAGCGCCATACACTGCACCTCTAATTATAATAGCACCATACACCGTGTCCTACACACACACACACACTGTGCCCCCTGTAGATAGTGCCTGCCATAGAGCCCCCTGTAGATAGTGCCTGCCATAGAGCCCCTGTAGATAGTGCCCCCATATAGACCACCCCTGTATATAGTGTCCCATAAATAACTCCCCCTATAGTGCTCTACAGATAGCCCAACCATGTATGTAGCCCCCCTGTAGATATAGCCCACCTCTGTATATAGCCCCCCCTTGTACATATAGTCCACCCCTGTATATAGTGCTCCACTAGATAGTCCACCCCTGTATATAGTGCTCCACAGATAGCCCACCCCTGTATATACTATATACAAGGGTGGGCTATCTGTGGAGCACTATATACAGGGGTGGACTATATGTACAAGGGGGCTATATACAGGGGTGGGCTTTCTGTGGAGCACTATAGGGGGAGCTATTTGTGGGATACTATATACAGGGGTGGGCTATATCTACAGGGGTGGGCTATCTACAGGGGGACCATATCTACAGGGCTGGGCTATACACAGGGCTGGGCTATACACAGGGGGAATATATCTACAGGGCTGGGCTATATCTACAGGGCTGGGCTATACACAGGGGGGCTATATCTACAGGGGTGGGCTATACACAGGGGGCTATATCTACAGGGCTGGGCTATACACAGGGGGGCTATATCTAAAGAGGGTGGCTATATACAGGGTTGGGCTATACACGTGGGGGGAGCTATACATAGGGGGGCTATATACAGGGGTGGGCTGTATACAGGGGTGGGCTATATACAGGGGGAATATATCTACAGGGCTGGGCTATATACAGGGCGACTATATCTACAGGGGGGGCTATATACTGGGGTGGGCTATCTATGGAGCACCATATACAGGGGTGGGCTATATCTACAGGGGGCTATATACTATATAGCCCACCCCTGTATATAGTGCTCTATAGACAGCCCACTCCAGTATATAGCCCCCCTGTAGATATAGTCCCCCTGTATATAGCCCCCTGTAGATATAGTCCCCCTGTATATAGCCCCCTGTAGATAGTCCCCCTGTATATAGCCCAGCAGATATAGTCCCCCTGTATATAGCCCAGCCCTGTAGATATAGTCCCCCTGTATATAGCCCAGCCCTGTAGATATAGTCCCCCTGTATATAGCCCAGCCCTGTAGATATAGTCCCCCTGTATATAGCCCAGCCCTGTAGATATAGTCCCCCTGTATATAGCCCAGCCCTGTAGATATAGTCCCCCTGTATATAGCCCAGCCCTGTAGATATAGTCCCCCTGTATATAGCCCAGCCCTGTAGATATAGTCCCCCTGTATATAGCCCAGCCCTGTAGATATAGTCCCCCTGTATATAGCCCAGCCCTGTAGATATAGTCCCCCTGTATATAGCCCAGCCCTGTAGATATAGTCCCCCTGTATATAGCCCAGCCCTGTAGATATAGTCCCCCTGTATATAGCCCAGCCCTGTAGATATAGTCCCCCTGTATATAGCCCAGCCCTGTAGATATAGTCCCCCTGTATATAGCCCAGCCCTGTAGATATAGTCCCCCTGTATATAGCCCAGCCCTGTAGATATAGTCCCCCTGTATATAGCCCAGCCCTGTAGATATAGTCCCCCTGTATATAGCCCAGCCCTGTAGATATAGTCCCCCTGTATATAGTCCCCCTGTATATAGTCCCCCTGTATATAGTCCCCCTGTAGATATAGTCCCCCTGTATATAGCCCAGCCCTGTAGATATAGTCCCCCTGTATATAGCCCAGCCCTGTAGATATAGTCCCCCTGTATATAGCCCCCCTGTAGATATAGTCCCCCTGTATATAGCCCCCCTGTAGATATAGTCCCCCTGTATATAGCCCAGCAGATATAGTCCCCCTGTATATAGCCCAGCCCTGTAGATATAGTCCCCTGTATATAGCCCAGCCCTGTAGATATATTCCCCCTGTAGATATAGTCCCCCTGTATATAGCCCCCCTGTAGATATAGTCCCCCTGTATATAGCCCAGCCCTGTAGATATAGTCCCCCTGTATATAGCCCCCCTGTAGATATAGTCCCCCTGTATATAGCCCCCTGTAGATATAGTCCCCCTGTATATAGCCCAGCAGATATAGTCCCCCTGTATATAGCCCAGCCCTGTAGATATAGTCCCCCTGTATATAGCCCAGCCCTGTAGATATAGTCCCCCTGTATATAGCCCCCCTGTAGATATAGTCCTCCTGTATATAGCCCCCCTGTAGATATAGTCCCCCTGTATATAGGCCAGCAGATATAGTCCCCCTGTATATAGCCCAGCCCTGTAGATATAGTCCCCCTGTATATAGCCCAGCCCTGTAGATATAATCCCCCTGTATATAGCCCAGCCCTGTATATAGCCCAGCAGATATAGGCCCCCTGTAGATATAGTCCCACTGTATATAGCCCCCCTGTAGATATAGTCCCCCTGTATATAGCCCAGCAGATATAGTCCCCCTGTATATAGCCCAGCCCTGTAGATATAGTCCCCCTGTATATAGCCCAGCCCTGTAGTTATAGTCCCCCTGTATATAGCCCAGCCCTGTAGATATAGTCCCCCTGTATATAGCCCAGCCCTGTAGATATAGTCCCCCTGTATATAGCCCAGCCCTGTAGATATAGTCCCCCTGTAGATATAGTCCCACTGTAGATATAGTCCCCCTGTAGATATAGTCCCCCTGTAGATATAGTCCCCCTGTAGATATAGTCCCCCTGTAGATATAGTCCCCCTGTAGATATAGTCCCCCTGTAGATATAGTCCCCCTGTAGATATAGTCCCCCTGTAGATATAGTCCCCCTGTAGATATAGTCCCCCTGTAGATATAGTCCCCCTGTAGATATAGTCCCCCTGTAGATATAGTCCCCCTGTAGATATAGTCCCCCTGTAGATATAGTCCCCCTGTAGATATAGTCCCCCTGTAGATATAGTCCCCCTGTATCTAGCCCAGCCCTGTAGATATAGTCCCCCTGTAGATAGCCCAGCCCTGTAGATATAGTCCCCCTGTAGATATAGTCCCCCTGTAGATATAGCCCAGCCCTGTAGATATAGTCCCCCTGTAGATATAGTCACCCTGTAGATAGACACCCCCCGTAGATAAAGTCCCCCCCGCAGATACAGCCACACTTCTATTACAATTTAAAAAAAAACAAAAAAAACAACTATTCAAACTCACCTTATTCCCGCTCCCACGCCGTCCGGCAGCCATGGAGACCTGCTCTCTTCTGCGCATGTATCCAGGGGGTTGAACGCAGCGTCTATGAAAGGCGCTGATTTGCTGGGCAGGATGACTTTCCTTGTCAGTCAGCGCCTTTCATCGATGGAAGCGTCACTGGTACAAAAGGTACCAGTCGCTTCATTCACGGAAAGACGCTGAATGGCCGGGCACGGAACGTGCCCGGTCATTCATTGCTTCTAATTGTACCTGTGTCCTTGCGACACAGGTACAATTATAGTGCAGGAGGAGGTGGCGCTGGCGCCCCCCTCTGAACTGCGCCCGGGGCACATGCCCCGCTTGCCCCCCCCCCTAGCTACGCCCCTGGTTTTTCTCATACAGAGCTCCAAATCTCATGACTAGACAAACATAAAGAGGGTTCTTCCCAACTGAAACATTTATGGCCTATCCACGACATGTGTGCGGCTTTCTTTATTCATTCCTATGGGAGTTGCAGAAACAGCCGCCATTCATTTTCCGCTTGTATACGATAAGCAGCGGCTGCCTCACAAAGCAGAATGGGGTCAGGTGACTAATATTTTGTAGATTGGTCCGGGTCCTAGAGCTGGGACGTGCATCTATCATTGACATTTATGGAATATCACGTGGATATGATAAAGTTCTAGCTACCTTCTTCCACTACTAGAGGGGGTTTAGGAGCTTAATGCATACGGTTTATACATTGAACTCCATAATAAGACAGTATGAAGTAAGCTCCTATGCTCCATTCATAAAGCTATCTCTGCAGTATGAAAGGAATTTGGCGTTTTTTATCAAATTAATAGAGCTCCGACCTCTATAAAGATGTAGTAACAAATCAATCGGCACAGAATGTGGGACCTAAAAAGGATGTGCTGTTAAAAAGTGGAAATTTACTTTCAGGCTCACTACACAATTTACATTTTGGTGCAGTTTTCTAGCCAAAACCGGGCATGGATCCAAGAAAGAAATTTCCCTCTAGGCTTCATTGTTTTGTTTAGAAAGTAGAAAAACATATAAAAAAAACAAAAACATAAAACTGAGGTGAGAACTGGGCCTAACCTTTAAGATCATATTTTTTTTTTCTGCTAAATGGTTAACCCATTTGTTTTTCAGAAGTTTGAAAACTGTACGCATTTGATTGCAAAAAGACCAAGTAGAAGTGAGAAGTGGCTAGCAGCCTGTGCAGCAGGTCAGTTCTACTGGATTCAGATCAATACCTGACTACTTCAGGATAAATCACACTTCTAAAAAATTATACTAAAAGATTTATGACCACAGGTATCACACACACCCAATTGCAGCCTCTTATACGTAACTATTCTGATATACATTTGTATGCCCCATGCTGGTAGCTTATCATTTCAGCGTCTGTGTAACCCTTTTTATGCCGTGTTCATTTGCACACTTTTGAAATACACAAAAAAAACTTAAATTATAAAATATATATATTTTTTCATTATCCCCCTTACCCCTATATTTTCTAAAAAGTAAGCATCCTGCACATTGGGAAAATAAAAAAATGGTCCGATTAGGCACAGGAGGTGATTAGATGTGCATCTTCTCGCTCCTTTAGTAGAAAAAAGACTCTTTAAATATGGTGATAAAAGGGCACATATCCTGTCTTAATGGTAAGAGTGGTGATAACATGGGGGCACTGGAAGACTGTACTAGGGAAGTGATGACACTAACAGGCTGTGATCTTTCTTCTGCTGTCACTTGCAATGTCCTCCCTTACACACACAAGTAAAACTTTGAATGCTGCTCCCCGATTTTAGGGCCGGCTCCCCAAGCTTGGCAAGTTCGGGCAGAGAAATACAGCTATGTTGACATAAAATTAAAAAAGTTATGGCTATTCCCTTTTCCCTCCCTTGGTTGAACTTGATGGACATGTCTTTTTTCAACCGTACTAACTATGTAACTATGAATGTGGGAAGGAAATATTCTGCCGGCTTTCTTAAAAAGTACAGCACCCACATTATTCGGCAGTAAAAAGATTAAAGTACAAACTTTGCGGCATACAGCCTCCATCCTTCTGTTCACACATGGCATTATTTTTCCCACGAGGGACATTTATGACATATCCACAGTGTATGTCAAAAATGTAAGTTAGATGCAGGTCCCACCTCTGGGACCCGCACCTGTCTCTAGAACAGGGCCCCCTAAACCCGGTTCTAGCTTGTTGTGCTTACGCTGACTCCCGTACTATTCCTAATTTCATGGTCGGGAATTACGGAAACAGCGTGACTCGCTGAGCTACGCGGTTTCCGTAACTCCCATAGTAGTGAATGACCGTTATGGAAGCAGTGTTACAGGCGAGCTCCTCGGTTTCCGTAACTACCATTTAGTTCTATGGGGAATACGGAAACAGCATAGCTCAGCGAGCTACGCTGTTTTCTCCTTCATGGTCAGAAATCAGCCGGAACACAAAGCGTTATAACAGAGTTTAGCGGCCCGTTCTAGAGATAGGTGTGGATCCCAGTGGTGGGACCTGCATCTATCTGACATTTGAGATATCCTGTGGATATGTCATAAATGTCCCTCGTGGGAAAACTCTTTTAAGCATTCTTTGAAAATAACAAATATGAAAATATATTTGTCATTTCTATCAAACTTCAAGCGCAAAAACAAAACGCAACAAAAACCATGACGAAAATGTGATTGGCGACATTATTGTTGTATATTTTGTGGCTGAAAGAAGTTGAGGCATAAGGGTGCCAATTGTGACTCTATTGCCCAAGGGCTCACGCAAACCTGGAGAGCACCCTACCCGACTGCAAATGAGTGCTGCACCTTAAATATACTGGTATCACTTGAAAGCGAAGAGTCTGGGATTTAATATAATACTAAAATCTAAAATCTGTCCCTTATATTCTAGTTGCAGCAAGCGTTTAAAATGCTGATGTATTTGATAAATTCTTGGCAGTGAAAGAGCTCAAATAGATCTCTCACCTATTCACCAGGTCTGCATAAGACAGAGGGCTGATCTTCTCAGGCATACATAGTTTGACTTAATGATTTTATTTTATTGCAAAAAGCCATGAAAATTAAGTATGAGCCTGTGTTTCAGGCCTAACCCGCCCACAAAGAATGATTGACAGCTTTACTAGCTTGATTTTTGTATAAAGGGAAAGTTGTCTGTCTTTCCGTTTGTAATGGGGAAGCAGAACTGGGTTCAAAACATTAAATCGTGTAAAACGATATATTCTAAACTATGCTATAAAGTTCTTTGCCCCATCTCTATCCTATGCTGCACTCAGTATACGCTTCTATATTAGGAAATTTCACAATCAACAGTCCAATAATATATAAATATATCAGCAGTATTGTATCCTGTATGAGCCATAGCAATCTGATAATGGAGCAGCAGTTTGATTTCCCCACCGCTTCATTGTTATGCAGTTGTTTTTGCTGTGCCATGGACATAGGACATACTGATTTGGTTATCTACCAATTAGGGATGCACGATGCATCGAAACTTCGATACTGTTTCGATACCGTGCACCCCCAAACGGTTCGATACCGTTATTTCATGTATTTCAATACTAAGCTGTGCGGCCGCACAGCTTAGCATTGTAACACCTGAATGTATGAGAGCGAAGCTGCGGCTGTGTTATACAGCCATTGCCCCACACCGGAGTCCTGACAAGTGCGCGCCATCAGGATGATGCGATGCGTCCAGCGCTGCACTAATGAGCGGCGGCACTGAAGACAGAACATGGCGGGCGCACTGCAAAACACCCCCATGTTCTGTCTTCAGTGCCTGAACCGCCTCTCATTAGTGCAGCGCCGGCCGCATCACCTCATGCTGACCACACACGCACTTAATGTCAGGAGCGGGGTAATAGCTGTATTACACAGCCGCAGCCCCGCTCTATAACGGCGGAGAACAGAGAAACCTCTTATGTCCGCCGTTATTCCCCTGAATGCTGCGATCAAAGCTGACTGCAGCATTCAGGGGAAAATGAGAAGGGGGATGCCTCTTGGATCGCATCACAGGGAATTCCTGTGACGCGATTGATGGACATACCATTAGTAGGCCAGACAGCCCAGGGTCCATTGAAGGATCCAGAGCTGTCTTACCATATTTCCTGTTGTTAGGGCATATTGAGGTATGTGTTAACAACTGCCTGTGTACTATCCGTATATAGATATATAACGATACATTACTATCAGTGTATAGATATATACCGGTACATTACTATCAGTATATAGATATATACCAGTCCATTACTATCAGTATATAGATATATACCAGTACATTAAAGTTTAAAAATAAATTAAAAACATCAAGTAATATTAAATTTAAAAAAATACACATACACCTTTTTTACAATAAACATTAAAATAAGTCTTAATACATAAAATATGAACATATTCGGTATTGGCGCCGCCGTAATAACCTGCACAACAATTTGTGTCATTTATGATCTGTACGCTGTAAAAAAATAAAATAAAAGCTTCTTTCTTTCACTTATTAATGTAAGGCACGAGGTGGGATGAATTTAACCTCCATGCGCCTCACAATAATAGTAATGGGGTTAACTACTATTAATGTGAGGCACATTCAAATCCATCACACCTCGCGCCTCACATCAGAAAATGGAAGAACTTTTTTTTTTTTTTTTTTTTATTACTGTTGGCAAAGTATCGTTTTGGTATCGAAATCGCAATACTACACGGAGTATCGGTATCGAAGTCCAAATTCTGGTATCGTGACAACCCTACTACCAATGTGATATATTGATCAGGGTAGTTATGTTACCCTAAGTTGTCAAAAAAGAAATAATGGAAAAAAACTAGATAAAATATATTTTTCTTTTTTCTTTTTTTCTTTTTTTTACACTTTAATGAATATTATTTTTTGCTTTAATTTCAATTGATATTGGGGAAAAAAAATCTAAATAAGTAATATTTTTTTTTTGCAGAGGTTATTAGAGGCCCATTTTCTGTAATTGTTTTAAAGAGGATGAGATTTAATTGGTGTTCTGATCATCCTTTTCATTAACTAGTTGTACCCACGACTTTTTTCTTTTCTTTTCTTGGCTCACAATCCATTTACTTTCCAGGAAAATGGGTACTGACTAAAGAGTACGTAATTAACAGTGCAGAAAGCGGCAGATGGCTTGAGGAGACGACTTTCGAATGGGGATATAAAATGGAAAGAGACGCCCATTATTCTCCTCAGATGCAATCTGCACCAAAAAGATGGCGCGAACACCTGACACACACTAGTGGTCTAGGGGCTTTCAGCAGATGGAAAGTGACCCTTCTTATTGAGGGAGCCGATAAAGAAAGGGAAGCTTTTTTAAGGTAGGATGTGATGCCTCTCTCTTAAAACCAGAAGATAAAAGACCTCATTCATTTATCTGATAAAGCAGTCATCCTTTTTTCCTCTTTATCTTTTATGTTATTTTTTCAATTTGCAAATGCTACATAAAAGTTCAGAACTTGAGCTTACTGCCTGGTTTATAACATTATATACTTTGTAAAGAAGAGCGTGCCAGAGAACACAAAACTATTGATCATTGCTATAAGTTACAGTCGGCTCAATTAAAATTAATGCTTTAGTTCGTGTGTGCGTTTGTTTATATATATATATATATATATATATATATATATATAGAAAGTCCACCATCCAGCAGGGCCAGTATAACTTATGAGTGAGTGCACGCCTCAGGAACCCGATCACGGTTCCAAAATCTTCTAATATATGTCCAAGAATAGGCAACACTCCAGTTCAAAGTGAAAAAAAATAGGTTTTTATTTGCCCTCGTGCAACGTTTCGGCTCTATTGCAGGAGCCTTTTTCAAGCATGCTATTAGTGTACAAAATTCGTGGTATATATGGGGACTGCACAAATAGTCCCATTAGTACGTCATTAATACAAAAGAGTAAAAACAACAACCGTGTCATCAAATGACAATGCATATAAAAATACTTATAGTATCTACAGTGATCAATCTGTGTTCATATATCAAGTTAAATTTATATTGAAAAAAGCTTGAAAAAAGTCCTAATGTTGGACTGAAACGTCGCACCGCTGTATGTTGGCTTGAATAAATCACAGTTTTTTCATTCATCCTGTTGGAGTGCTGCAAGATTTATTTCTTCTGAATATTGATACAGTCCTAGGATCTGGACTGCTTGCTGGCACCCGTTCACATATGTAAGCCTTCTGTCATTGAGATTGAGTGCTGCTGCTTTCTCTGTTTGAATATATATATATTTATTGTGCAAAAGTTGCAGGCAGTTGTGGAAAAATGCTGCAGAACGCTTTAAAAGAAATGGAAGCAGTAATAGTTGTTTTTTTCTAGCAATTAAGTGAATGAACTTCAAAATAAATCTCAATTAAATCCGTATTAGTTGCGACCACCCTATGATTTCAAAACCGCATAAATTCTTCTGGGTTCACTTGCACAGAGTCATTGATTTTGTAAGTTTATAGTCAGGTGTATGACTAACTAATTATACCAAACAGATGATAATGATCGTCATTTTCATATGTAGGTTGAAACACAATCATTAACTGTAACAGAAACAGCTGTGTAGGAGGCTTACAATGGGTGAAGAACAGTCACGGCGCAGGTCCACCATGGCAAGACTGAGCGCAACAAAAAGACACAAGGTAGTTATACTTCATCAGCAAGGATCTCTCCCAGGCAAAGATTTCAAAGCAGATTGGCGTTTCCAGATGTGATGTTCAAGTTCTTTTGACGAAGAACAAAGAAACAGGCGATGTTGAGGACCATAGACACAGTGGATTGCAGCAGATCAAAGACACATCATGCTTCCTTTAGAAAACCAGTGGGACCCAAGTACACCCATTTACTGTTCAGAAAAGTCTGGCCAGAAGTGGTCTTCATGAAAGAATTGCGGCCAAAATGCCATACCTTCGACGTGGAAACCAGGCCAAGTGACTCGACCATGAATGAATGAATGAAAACATAGAAACTGGGGTGAAGAAAAATGGCAGCAGGTGCTCTAGACTGATGAGTCAAAATTTGAAATATTTGACAGTAAAAGAAGGCAATTTGTTCATTGAAGGACTGGGGAGCGGTACAATAATGAGTGTCTGCAGGCAACAGTGAAGCATGATGGAGGTTTCTTACAAGTTTCGGGCTGCATTTCAACGCAAGGAGTTGGGTATTTGGTCAGGATTAATGGCGTTGTCACATTGAGTACGTGGACCCACTGGACCGTATTGCCTTGACGGTATGGCAGCTGGCCAACAGGACACAGGTCACAGTCTATAGTTCGTATAGGTGTACCTGTGGTGGCTCAGACAGTAGCAAGACAGTCTCAGCTGGGACTTAGGAAGCAGGCAGGCACCAGGCGTGGTGTATCAGGACAGGCGTGGTACTCAGCGCAGCACGGCTCCAACTCCATACGGCACTTGACCAGGATATCACGGGATACAGGTTACAGGTAGCAGGAATGGGAAACACTGGGAACTGGAAAACACTAGGAGACCATTTGCATAGATAGACTAGGGTAATGACAACAAAGCTCAGGCAAGGCAGGAAGGGGCTGGGCCCTTCTTTTAGTCCAGGATGATCTGGGAGCAATCAGCTCAATGTCACACCTGTATAAGCTCTGGCTCCTTAAGGCTGGACTGAGCTCGCGAGCGCACCCTGCTGGTCACAGTGGAACAGGACGGCCGCATGTGCAGACCTCTCTGAAGGTAAGGGCGTTGACCGGATGGAAGGAGTTCGTGGTCAGCGACCACGGAAATTACAGTTGTTCTCAATGCTGAGGAATACAGGCAGATACTTATCCATCATACTATATATATATATCACACATCATAGTGTATGTGTGGGCAAAGAATCTGTAACAGCCAGGAGCAGAGAAACATCTGATCCAAGCAGTCTAACCAATTATATGCTGATGTCAATAGTGACTATTGACCGCAACATATAAAAAGTTTGACAGAGGGAAGGGGCTCCCTCTATCATCCCATTAGCGATCTGCTGGGTGGTCACGGGGTGCCAATGGTTTACAAAGGCCCCCAGCTCTGCTATAGGTACCTGCCTATCTGCCAGAGGCACAGTCTATTGAATTGCCTGTAAGTGTAACGCTGGCAATAATGCTTTGAAATTGTATTGCAAAGCAATATATAAGAGATCAAGAGAGCGCAGCTTCAATTCCCCATCAAGTTCGTAAAAAATAGTAAGTCATGAAAAAATAAAAAAATACATATATGCTATTGTCGCAATTGTAACAACTGGGGCTATAAAGTTAACATATTATTTTCACTAAACGCCGCATGGCGTAAAAAAAAAAAAAAAGCGTAAAATTCAACCCCGTAACGTTTTTATTTTTTATAAAAGTTAATCAATTATATGTACCCCAACATGTTTCCAATTAAAACACCAACTTGTCCCGCAAAAATACAAGCCATCACACAGCTGTGTCAACCGGAAAACAAAAGTTATTGCTTTTGGAACATGGAGATGCAGGCCCAAAATAGGTTTGTACTTAAAGGGGTTTTCCTGGGATGTGAATTTTTTTTTTATTAGGGGCTGGAAATGAAATAAATAAAGCAAAAATTTAATACTGGTGACGGATGGAAATACAACATATGGCCGCTAAGCCCTCTGATTGTCTGCAGCGGTGAAATGCTACATGCATGTAAACAACCATCAGAGTGCCGCCGAAGCGTCAGCGCTGGATCGCTAGTGGCAAGGATAGGTAAATATTGCTTTTATGCTTTTATTTATGTAATTTCCAGCCCCTAATAAAAAATGTTCACATCCTGGATAATCCCTTTAAGAGATTAATAAAGTGGAATATGTAATGTAATGTGGTTTTGCGGTCTGAACAATATGTTGCTGCTTGAGTTTAATCCAGTATAATGCAGCACTCATAGCGAAACGCACCTTGGGGGTCATTGTGGTTGAGTGAGCTCTTTTTTTTTTTTGCTGCTATGGGTAAGGCTGCTTACAGAAACATACTCTTATGCACTGGCACTTTTTCTTCTCCCCCATCTATTATTTAGAATTATTTATGTGGGATTAGAATTCATTAGCATTTAGACCCATTTGGGGTCAACTTTATACTCTGTGTGAACTCATAATAGCCTTTTAATGTATATATATCATCCAGCATTATACCACTTACTTTTACTAGAGTCTTGTCTTTTTATGCTTTTGTAAAAATTTTTGTCCTATTTGTTTAATAAATTTTCCATAACCACATAGTGACTGAATAATACCCCCATACTGATACTGAATAATACTGCCACACCATAACCACATAGTGACTGAATAATAACCCCATACGGTTACTGAATAAAAAACACTATAAAGAGATAGTACCACCATATAGTGACCGTATAGTGGTAGATGCCAGTTATACACAGGACCTCTGCAGACCATATAAGTGATTACAGCACATTTATATCCAGTAACTCACAGGTGATGTTTTCTCTGATTTACATTCGTTCACTTTTCCTTTTTTCCTCCATCCGGCCCACACCACTGTGACGACTTATTCCTGCCACGACTCGTCTCTGCAGAATTTAACACACAGACAAGTTGGTTTCTTTCTTTTCCAGCACCCTCCACACCTATACCCCATCCTCTAAGCTTGTAATCCACAGTGCCCCAGATAGTAATAATGATCCCTCAGTGCTTGACATAATAAAAGTGCCACATTAGTAACCGTGCCCCCCATGTGCCCCCACAGTAATAATACCCCCGTGGTGCCACACACAGCCCCCTGTAGATAGCGCCACACACACAGCCCCCTGTAGATAGAGACACACACACAGCCCCCTGTAGATGGCGCCACACAGCCCTGCCCCTTGTATATAGTGCCACACAGCTCCCCCTCCCCTTGTATATAGTGCCACAGAGCTCGCTCCTCCCTTTGTATATAGTGCCACACAGACCCCCTTGTATATAGAGCCACACAGCCCCCCTCCTTTGTATATATTTCCACACAGCCACCCCTCCCTTGTATATAGTGCCACACAGCTCCCACCTCCCCTTGTATATAGTGGAATACAGCCCCCTAAAAAAATTGTACTTACCTTGCCCCATTCCCACGATGGACGGAGCGCTTCACAGCCTCCAGGTGAGACAATTGTTCCGGCCAGCGTTATGCAGTGATGTCATCACTCCAGCCTGCGCAAGGATTCTTCTCCGCGCCTTATAGGCTGCAGGCCTAACGTGGCCTGCAGCCTATAGTATTCATTTGCATTTGCATCCTGAGGATGCAGATACAATTTGCATGTGGCTGTCGCTGGCAACGGGTCCCCCCTGGTGCTAGAGACGCCACCGGGCATGAGGGGGCCCGTGCCAGGCCATAAATGTTATGTGTCGGGCGACGCGGGCTCCCTCGTGCCTCGGGCCCCGTAACAGCTGCTGTAGTGGGCAGGGGGCCCTAAGAGGATGGGGATAGACAATTGCCCAGTTCCCCCCCCCCCTAACGCCGACCCTAGTTAGTTTGGATACAATCTGCAGACGTATCCACATCCACTAAATGTTTTGATCAGCAATAGCCACAATGATTCTAACCCTTTGGTTAATCGTGTGCAAGGATTGATATAGGTTATCATAGAGCACTCTGGTATACCTTTTTAAATGTGTGTGTCCTCTTGGTTTGAATAACGAATAAGGATTATATTTTAATATTGGGATTAAAGAAACTACTTTTTTAGTAGAGTGAGAAATAGGGTATTCTTTTGATTTTGGGCAATCAGTAAAATCTATTATCCATAGTGACACCTGCCCCCTACCGGGCTTCTACTATACCTTGTTTTTTCAGAAAGAGACACAAATCTGCTTCCTATACAAGTTTATGGAGAGGGGAGAGGGAGCAGGAGTAGAGGGAAAAAGACAGTCAGATGCTGCAGCAGCTGCTAGTAAGGTTTATATGTCACCCCAGGGCTGGACTCTCTGCTACACTGTTCATTACTGCTGTATAATCTCCTCCATGCTGCTGCTGCTATGTATATGTGATAGATAGAAAAGGGGAGAATCCTGCTCTGCTATTTCTATGTTTAGTGTGTTACGGTTTGTGAGTATGTGAGGAGGCAGCAGGCCAAACAACAGAGCACACCAGCAATACAAAGTCCTGCACTAGGGTACCTGAATAGTCCAGACAGTGGCCGAGGCTTTAGCACGGATGGAGATGGGTACAGCAGGTTACGCCAGACGTGGCGAATAACCCTGGACGTGGCGGATGACACTGGACTTGGCAGAAGGCACTGGACGTGGCAGATGACCGCAGCTGCAGTAGGACACGACTTCAACACTAAGAGGCTCAGGAACAAGAACACAGCACGGGATACAGGATACAGGTAACAGGTAACAACAGGAGCAGGAAAATACTAAGGGACCATTTGCAAGACTGACATGGGAATACTAACAATGCTCAGGCAACAAGCAAAGGGGCATGGCCCTTATTATATATAGTCCAGGGAAATCATGGGCTAATTGAGGATTCCCATGTGCGCGCGTTGTCCCTTTAAGGCTGGGCACGAGCGTGCGCGCGCACCCTACGGGACACAGCGGACCGGAGTGGAAGTCAGCGCTGGCATCTCCAGGGAAGGAGATGCGAGCCAGCGCAAACAGATCCATGGCTACGGCCGCCGGGGGGTAAGTTATCTCGACGGTCCGCAGCCATGGACGCTACACAGTGAATAGAAGACGTGATAGCCTTTAGGCTCTGCCCACTAGCTCAGAGACCTCTACGAATTAGAGAGAGAGCCTGCAGAAGGGAAAACTTCTAAAAACTGCAGATAACAAGTCCTAGAATGACCAGAATGTGTTATTATCCACGTACTTTGATTTACATGGTAATCCTTCCATTCCAGTTTGTTTCCTTTCTGTAAAGTTTCGGTTTTCCACAGAAACAATAGCGTAATCGACTACGTGATTGTTTCCGTGAATAAAACGTAAAACTTTAAGGAACGGAAATGGAAGCATTACCATTGAAATCAAGGGCAATACAAATGAAAGCGATAGTTTCCATTCAGCTTTCCATTCATCTGTTCCTCTGATGGAAAGGTTTAAAGAGGCTCTGTCACCACATTATAAGTGTCCTATCTCCTACATAAGGAGATCGGCGCTATAATGTAGGTGACAGTAGTGCTTTTTATTTAAAAAGAACGATCTATTTTTACCACTTTCTTAGCGATTTTAGATTTATGCTAGTGAGTTGCTTAATGCCCAAGTGGGCGTTGTACAGAGGAGTGTATGACGCTGACCAATCAGCGTCCTGCATTCCTCTCCATTCATTTGCTCAGCGCATAGGGATCCTGCTAGATCCTTATGTGCTGTCTTATACTTGCACATTAACAATACTGAAGTGTTTAGACAGTGAATAGACATTCCATGGAATGTCTATTCACAATCTCTGCACTTTGTTACTCTGTCTGTGGTAGTTACAGCAGAGGAAGCGTGATCTCGCTGTAAATCACAGGTTACAACGAGATCACCTCTGCTGTAACTACCACACAGAGTGCAGAGATTGTGAATAGACACAATAAACACTTCAGTATTGTTTATGTGTAAGTATGACCGCACATAAGGATCTAGCAGGATCCCTATGCGCTGAGTAAATGAATGGAGAGGAGTGCAGGACGCTGATTGGTCCGCGTCATACACTCCCCTGTACAACGCCCACTTGGTCTAAAGTAAAAATACGCCCACTTGGGCATTAAGCAACTCATTAGCATAAATCTAAAATCGCTAATAAGGTGGTAAAAATAGATAGTTTTTTTTAAATAAAAAGCATTGCTGTCACCTACATTATAGCGCCCATCTCCTTGTAGGAGATAGGGCACTTATAATGTGGTGGCAGAGCCTCTTTAACGGAACCCGAACGCTGATGTGAATAGGCCCTTATTCTGAAAGATCCCCTGAAAAGTTAGTTAACGCTTTATCCAATTTCAAGCAAAGGGAAGGGTGGACACATCTGTATCTGGCAAAGAAAATATTTAATTTAGAGAAATAAATACATAAATCTTACATATTATGTTATAAAATTACATATTGTCATTTAATTTTGTGCACTAGTGTACAAAAGATATTGTTACTGCTACATTTTTATAACACTTGTAATTGGTAGTGCTTGCAAATAAAGTTTTCAAATCTATTTCACTAACCCTTTCCTAAAGCAGCCAATTTTGATTTTCCTCACATGGCTATTTTTTTAATAGCCATAATTATTATTTTTTTTGTTTTTTTCAATTGACGTAGCCCTAAGATGGCTTGTTTTTTGAGAGACAAGTTGGGTTTGGGGTATATATAATATATTAATAACAAAAATAATATTGTGTGTATATGATTGTGTGTGTGTGTGTGTGTGTGTGTGTATATATATATATATATATATATATATATATATATATATATATATATAATATTATTATACACACCACCTTAAAACTGCAACACCAAGAAAGGCAAGCTCTAAGGTTATGTAAATCGAGGAAGTAGCAGGCTAAGATCTGCAAATTATCACATTTTTAAGCACCTAGCTGTAATCTGTGGCATGTGAGAGAGGCATAAAAGCCAGATTGAAAGCAAAGTTTTTTAGCCTCATAAAACCTCAAAAAATCAGATCAAGTGGTGTGGGATTGTGCGATGCCTCCTGTTCTTCGACGTGCCCATTTTAGTTTGCGACAAGTGGCAATGAGGGACAGAATCCTTGAACTGAGAGACATTGGTTTATCACTCCAGCAGATCGCTACACGCCGAGGCTGAGATATCAGCACTGTTTTAACATTGCTTGTCCCAGAGGTTGGGAGAACAAACGGGAATGACAGCAAGAGGTGTATGGAGGCGACCCTCTGCACATACAGATCGTTTGATTGGAAGAATACTGTGTAGTAATCCATTCTGTACTGCAAGTGAAATTGAACGTCACATCCTAAGCCTAGGGCAGCAACCAGTGTCGACAGAAACCATCAGAAGGCGTTTGCACGAGCCAGACGTCCAGCTACAGGTGTTCCATTGACGACACGCAACCGCTCTCAAAGGCTATCATGGTGCACGGCAAAACTTTAATGGAGGCTGGAATGGAGGTCTATCCTCTTTAGCGATGAGTCATGATTTTATCTCAGATGCAATAACAGCCCGAGTTTGGTCTGGACAACGCCAAGAACAGGCCTTCACAAAGGTCACACTGGTCTTACTCCTCGGGATTATGGTGTGGAGTGGCATAATGTACGGTAGCCGGACCCTCTAGTCTTCATTTCAGGGGCACTAACAGCTAGGCGTTACATTGATTTGGTCGTGGAACCAGTGGTACGACCATTTCTCCAAAGTGTTGCAGAAGCCATTTTTCAAAAAGATAATGCCAGGCCGCATATTGCTCGTGCTACTGTGAGCAGCCTGCTTGGCCTAAATGTGCTACCATGGTATGCGTCGTCTCCGGACTTGTTTCCCATTGAGCACATCTGGGACGTCATTGGTCGGCAATTGCAAAGGAAGCTGCCAGCAGCCAATCTTAATGATTTGCGTGCCCAAGTGATTTTAGCATGGCATAACGTTCCTCAGAAAACCATTAATCTCATTGATAGCATGCTAAGGCATGTAAGTGCATGTATTTCCGCACGTGACGCTCATACCCGATACTGAATAAATCAACATGCTTGAGAAAGGTTCAGGTGTGAACCGAAACGTAGCTCATTCTTCCACCTGGTGGTGAATAAACCAACATCTCCCCAACGCTGAAGTCCTGGTGCTGTTACTTGTTCTTTTGTCTTTGGTATTCTAATCTAAGGAGTTGATTCGTCGTCCTACTGGTAACGTGCACATGGCCTGATGTTCAGTCTGCATTGAGTGCTGTGTTTTCCTCTATATATATATATATATATATATATATATATATATATATATATATATATATATATATATACATATAGTGAAGGAAATAAGTATTTGATCCCTTGCTGATTTTGTAAGTTTGCCCACTGTCAATGACATGAACAGTCTAGAATTTTTAGGCTAGGTTAATTTTACCAGTGAGAGATAGATTATATATAAAAAAAAAAAAAAAGAAAATCACATTGTCAAAATTATATATATTTATTTGCATTGTGCACTGAGAAATAAGTATTTGATCCCTTTGAGTATTTGATTTTCTGTTTTTTTTTATTTTTATATAATCTATCTATCTCACTGGTAAAATTAACCTAGCCTAAAAAACCTAGAATGTTCATGTCTTTGACAGTGGGCAAACTTACAAAATCAGCAAGGGATCAAATACTTATATCCTTCACTGTATATGTGTATATATATACATATATATATATATTATTTTTTTTGGGGGGGGGGGGATAGAAAAGGAAAACTGCAATTCAGGAGATAATTAGTCTATAGGTTTCTAACACAACAGTAACTAAAATATAAATGTTTATTGGCTAATTATAATGTGGATTTGCATTTTCCCAACCCTGATATGAATGTCAAGTTGCAGTTAAAGGGGTTGTCCAGGAATACATTTTATTTATATTTTAACTTAATGTGACATGTACAATTAACTTCCTAATATAATGTCTGTTTATATCTTGTGGCGTTACTTACTTCTAATGTGCGTGACCGCACCCAGAGTAAATTTTCCTCTGACGTTCTGTGTCTTTGCTCAGCTAGCACTTCCGGCAGAGCTGAAGCACGGCGCGTCATCGACTAGCTTTACAGGCAGTGGGACCAGAGGCGGAGCTCTGAAGAGCTCATGAAACATCCACCCGGCCCACTGCCTGTAAACCCAGTTGATGACGCGCAGCGTCTCTGGTCTCCCGGAAGTGCTGGCTGAGCAAAGACAGGGAATGTCATCTCTGCTAGTACATGCCCCCTCCTCCTCTCTCTCGGAGTTCCCACGCTGCCTGGCCGTCCCCTCTCATCGCCCACGCCCCCAAGTGGGGATTATATACAGGGATGATGAGGTAATACACAGGGATGATGGGGATTATATACAGGGATGATGAGGTAATACACAGGGATGATGGGGATTATATACAGGGATAATGAGGTAATACACAGGAATGATGGGGGTTATACACAAATTGTATGCAGGGATGATGAAGTTATGTCATCCCTGTGTATTACATCATCATCCCTGTTTATAACCCCGTCATCCGTGTGTATATCCCTCAACATTCCTGCATGTAACCCCCAATATCCCTGTGTATTACCCTCCACATCCCTGTATATAACCTCCATCATCCCTGTATATAACCCCCATCTTCCCTGCGTGATTATTACTGAGTGTGTGTGACCATGCAGGAAGCTGGGTGACTGTAATTAGAGCAGGCAATGACCCTGTGAATTTAGAGAGGCGTGGCAGCAGTGGGGTAACTACCGATGTAGCAGCCATAGCGGTTGCTACAGGGCCCGCGGCATGAGGAGGCCCGTGCCGCCAGCCGTTACGCCCCCCCCCCCCATGCCCAGAAGCTCAGCTAGCAGCTGCTATGGCTGCTATAGCGGTAGCGCCGCCACATTCAATAATGTCTGCATCCTTCGGATGCAGATGCTATTGAGCACTATGACAGAGCAGGGAGGTATCTCCCTGCTCTGCCATAGGCTACTGTACAAAGGGGTGTAGCTCTAGGGGTCTTAACGGTCGCAATTTCGACCGGGCCCCTAAGCCTTGCTCCATCATTCACTTTGCCTTGAGCGGCTCGGCACAGGAAGGCATGATGTTGTGACATCATCGTGCCTGCCTGCGCCGAGTCACTCACAGCACAGACCGGAGGAGAAGGATCCTCCACCCGTCGTGGGAATGGGGATAGGTAAGTAATTATGTTATTTTTCTATTCGGCACTATGGGGCATTATACTGGGTAGGGAAGGGGGGCCAATATGGTGGCTGCTATAGGTCCATTTTACTATATGGGGGGGCATTATACTGTGGGGACAGCTATTATATTGTGATGGCAGCTATGGGGGCATTATATTATGGGGGCTGCTATGGGGGGCATTATCTGCCCCCACCGTATATGGGGGACATTATATTGTGGCACCCAGGGGAGGGGGGGGCCAGTCAAAAGTTTGCTATGGGGCCCAGTGTTTCCTAGTTACGCCCCTGCATGGCAGTATGCAAATAGCTGAGATGCTGTGGAGGAAGGGGGTGGGTAATGTAAGCTGTCTCCTCAGATGCAGCAAGGGATCATGGGTATGGTGGGTTACTGGAAACACAGAAACAAGCAAGGGATGTAAACAGAGCAGCAATGATGATTGAGATGAAACAGAAACTGGTTAGAATGTTAGTAGGGGGTTTTAGGGAAGGCAAACCAAGGCTGGGAGACATTTTTACTAAATATTTTTTCCTTGGCCAATCCTTTAACTACATGTATCCCGTTTTTCTGTCTTATGGCCACACATTGAGCTGGAAACTTTTGTGGTGCTTGGTGTAAGTAAATTGAACATGGTGGGCAGGATGATCACACAACAAACAGCTAGTCTACAGTTTGCGCATTTTCACCTTTTCTTCAAAAAGTGGCTGAACTAAAGAATCAGTGGGTAATGCTGAAAAACCAACTTTCCGCTGTCTCCAATCGGTGGTGTGAAATAGGTATCTGTGCTCACTATCCTATAGTAATAAACTCTGAAGCAAGTGGTGTAGAACATGACTAACGTCTACTATTCGCGTATATTCTCATGACCATTTCCTTATTTTGTACTTTCTTGTTTTCTATAGAGTTCTTAAAGCTGGACAAGCCATGCTACACATTCCAAACAAACCGGATGGGGAGATAACACATGTGTTTACAAATAATGAAAGCCTTTTGCAAGATAAAAAGGAAAGAGTTTATAGTGCTCCATATTACTCTGTGCTGTACATTGGAAGATATCTTTTAGAGGTACAGTAATTTTTAGCATTTTGTCTCCGTAAAATACTTTCCAGTTGTTTTTTTACTGGTCCAACGTGAACGTGTATTAACAACGCTACTTTTACTAAAATTAATTGGTCCTTGGACAGCTATTTGGATCCTCCCTTTTCCCAGTGTTCTTTAAAAATTATGTCAATCTGTTCCTCTTTTTAGCGACCCCTACACTTGTTTTGCTGTGTACATACTGAACCTTACCGTATCTGTTTTTTTTTAACAACTTAAAGTACATGTTCACATTTAAACTCTATATACATTGTATTACTTGACTTGCCTTCTTTTGAATTATAGCCTGAATTCTTCTGCAATTTTCTACACATTAGTTTATTGTGGTCTACCTGGGGTAAGGTTCTGTGCAGACATAAAATCAGCAATGCTGGAAGATTTCAGTCCTGAAGCCTGTAAAACTTGTCCTCAGGGCTCACTTCACAAGGAGTTCCTCAGCCCCGATTGTATCACCAGGAAACGCAGTAAACCCGACTTTAAAGGGGGAGATGAGAACGTTAATCACAGGGTTTAACAGATGGGATTGTTAATTCCCCAAACCCAGCTGTTCGAGTGGTACTTTAGCTGTCACTAGAGAGTCAGGCACCCACTTCAGGGATGCACAGGACACGCGTGCATGACTTATTCTACAGCATCGTAGAAAAATGGCATTGTAGGATAAGGCCCCGTAATAACCACCGCAAAAAATGGGGTCAAACAGATCAATATTCACAAATGATAATCGTTGACTTTATTTAAAAGTTAAAGCATACCTCCTGTCACGGGGTGGGTTAGTGGACCCACTAGGCCGTACCGCCACAGCGGGGAGGCAGCTGGCCAAACAGGACACCCCAGAAATATAATGTCCCGCACAAGGGTACCTGAATAGTCCAGATGGCGGCCGCAGCTCTGGCACAGATGAGATGGGTGCAGCAGATGGCGCCAAACGTGGCGGATGACACAGGAGCTGCAAGTTGCGCCAGACGTGGCGGACTCCTCCGGGCGTGGCAGAAGACACAGGACGTGGCAGATGACACAGGACGTGGCAGATGACACAGGACGTGGCGGATTCCTCTGGACGTGGCAGATGACACAGGACGTGGGTCGACTCGATACTAAGGCACAGCACGGGAAACAGGAACGGGTAACAAGGCACGGGTAACAATTGGAACGGGAAACGCTAAGGGACCATTTGCAAGACAGACTGGGAAAACTAACAACGCTCAGGCAAGGATTAGAAGGCCAGGGGCCGCCTTCTAGACCAGGAAATCGTGGCAGTTGATGATGATGACGATTTCCTATTTGAATGGAGCAGCAAGGGCGCATGTGTAACTCCCACTCCATTCTATAGGTATATAGCTGAAATAGCTTGAATATTTTACCCAAAATAGGAATTACAAGCTATCTTTCAGGACTCAATCCCAATCCCTGTCTTAGCTCTTCTCGTCGAGCTATCTGAAATGCTGGACCTACACTGCTAAATCTGTTGCCTAGGTTCACCTGACTTTTTTTGCCTCTCTGCATTTCTTTTCTTGATTGCCTAATTGTTATTACCCTTTTAGCCTACTATAAGGGGGGATTCACACGAACGTGTATTCGGTCCGTGCGGGCCGCGTGGTTTTCACGCGCCACGCACAGACCAATACAAGTCTATGGGGCAGTACAGACAGTCCGTGCTTTTTGCGCAGCGTTTGTCAGCTGCGCAAAAAGCGCGACATGCTCAATATCTCCGCGTATTTCGCGCATCACGCACCCATTGAAGTCAATGGGTGCGTGAAAACCACGCAGGTCGCACGGAAGCACTTCCGTGCGAACCGACTGAAACAGCGCACCAGCTGTCAAAAGGATGAATGTAAACAGAAAAGCACCACGTGCTTTTCTGTTTCCAAACATCCAAACGGAGTGTCTTTGAGATGAGTGAACCCGGACAACCGAACCGAACTTCACCGGGTTCGGCCGAACTCGTTTTGGCCGAACCCGGCAAAAAAATTTCCGGTACGCGACGTCAGGAGATAGTCACTGTCCAGGGTGCTGAAAGAGTTAAACTGTTTCAGCACCATGGACAGTGACTTCCGATCCCAATATACATGAACCTGTAAAAAAAAAACGAAGTTCTGACTTACCGATAACTCCCGGCTTCTTCCTCCAGTCTGACCTCCCGGGATGACAATTCAGTCCAAGTGACAGCTCCAGCCAATCACAGGCCAAGCACAGGCTGCAGCGGTCACATGGACTGCCGCGTCATCCAGGGAGGTGGGGCCCGATGTCAAGAGAGGCGCGTCACCAAGGACACGTCACCAAGGCAACCGCCGGGAGGGAAGTTCTCGGTAAGTACGAACTTTTTCTTTTTTTTTTAACAGGTTTCTTGATATTGTGTTCGGCATTCACTGTCGAGGGTGCTGAAAGAGTTACTGCCGATCAGTTAGCTCTTTCAGCACCTTGGACAGTGACGGGCGTCGACAAGCCTCATCTCTATGATGGCGGCTGCGCGAAAATCACGCAGCCGCGCATCATACACGGATGACACACGCAGCTGTCAAGTGGTTTTTGCGCGCGCAAAATGCCGCGTTGTTTGCGCGCGCAAAAACGCAACGTTCGTCTGAATCTGCCCTAAGAGTAAGGCCCCATTAATCAGAATTGATGTGGGCGCAAAGTGGCCCACAGCTGCGCCGCTACCCTATTCAGCACGGTTGGCTAATAGTTCGTTAATAGCAGCGCAGTGTTGTCGGTCGAATGGGCTGCTTACCTGCAAAATCGTGCGGCAATAAAGTGTGTAATCAATAACGGCCGCATCCGTTTTACCCACAACAACATGATGCTATTTACAAGATATTTGCTAACCGCGCTATACAGGGCTGTCGGCCCCGTCAATGCCGTTCCATGGGGCCTTACCCCAAGTCTGGCCTGCGCACTCCCTGATTGCAAGACTATTGAACTTCCTGCCTGTAGTCTAGTTTATTTCTGCCTTACTGTACAAACTGTTGCTACTCGTTTGTGTACCAAACTTGGATTGTTTCCTGACTACGTCTTTGCCTCACACTACAACCTGTTGTCACTTATCTATGTACCATTTTTGAATTGTTTCCTGACCACATTTGTGCCACACACTACTGCCTGTTGCCAGCTCTGTACTGAACCTGGACTAGCTAATAAAGACCTGTGAGTCCTGCAGCATCAGCACTGATTCAAGCAGGCAGTCTCTGCAGTGTGAATAAGCAGACTATTCAAACAAAAAGCGTAAGACGGGAGTGGCCGACCGGGCACAAAGCTTTCCTACTGCCACTCCCACTAATGTTCTAGTGACTTTCCCGACCAAACATTGAAAGCCTATTTTACCTTTTACCAGTTTTGTGCCCGGTCGGCCACTGCCGGCTTACGCTTTTTGTTTGAATAGTCTGCTTATTCACACTGCAGAGACTGCCTGCTTGAATCAGTGCTGATGCTGCTTTACAACTGGCAAACAGTCTTTTATTTGGGAAAACCTTTTTAACCATGAGGGATATGGTATGCTGTGTTTTTGAGATTCACAGCATGTCCTAAAAACTGCACCGTTTTCAGCACCATTGTGTGGTGAAATAACAAAAGCCTCTTGGATTTTTCCTGCACAGCGGCAATCCTGCCCACCTGCTGTCCAGGAAACTACAACACTGCTCTATTTAAGCTGTGATGAACAGGTTCCCCCCCCCCCATTTCAGTTTAACCTGTCACAGCCTGGAAGGTTAAGTATGGAGCGAGCTCACAGGCTGATGAATGTCATGGCAGCCAGGGGGCCTACTAAATTGCTGGGTTTTTTTTTGTCACCTAGTCTCCCACAAAAAATTGAATACAAATTAGGATCAAAAAATTGTATGTACACCAAAGTAGTACTAATAAAAACTTTAGCTTAGCCTACCAAAAACAAGCCCTAACACAGCTCAATTGATGGAAAAATCAAAAAGTTATGGGTATCTGAATATGGCCAAGCGGAACAAATAAACGTGAACATTAAAGGAATTATTGTTTTTTCCTATTCCACCCAACAGAGAATTTTTTGCCATTTTCCAGTACATTATATGGTACCATAAATGGTGCCGTGAAAAATTACAAGTTGCCTCATACGGCTATTTCAACGAAAAAATCTATCTCTATCATTTTTGCCAACTATCCTGAAACGTCCAGGAGGCTCACAGAAAAAGCGGAGATTTATCAAGTCTACCGGGCGCCACTAAACTCACCCCGAAACGAGCTCTGTACGAATCTTCCCTCTGCCCTGGGTTAGATGCTGTTACCTGCCGCATAACTATAATCACCAATGCAATAGACGGCGGTGTCCATTTTGGTTTCAAACTGCCAGATAAGGGTAGAGGCTAACTGACATCATGGGCGGAACTAGGAAAGACTGGGCCCCATATCAAATTTTTGACTGGGCACCCCCTTCCCTGGGTGCCACACACAGCCCCCCCTTGTAGATAGTGCACCCTTGTAGATAGTGCACCCTTGTAGATAGTGCCCCCAAGTAGATTGTGCAATACCGCCCCCTATATACCGTGCTATACAGCCACCCTGTAGATAGTGTC